>NW_024070206.1:26540897-26793832 GCF_014754425.2 Oryx dammah
GGAGGTGATGGAACTCCAGTTGAGCTATTTCAAATTCTGAAAGATGATGCTGTGAAAGTGCTGCACCCAGTATGCCAGCAAATTTGAAAAACTCAGCAGTGGCCACAGGACTGGGAAAAGGTCAGTTTTCATTCCAATCCCAAAGAAAGGCAATGCCAAAGAATGCTCAAACTACCACACAATTGCACTCATCTCACACGCTAGTAAAGTGATGCTCAAATTCTCCAAGCCAGGCTTCAGCAATATGTGAACCGTGAACTTCCAGATGTTCAAGCTGGTTTTAGAAAAGGCAGAGGAACCAGAGATCAAATTGCCAACATCTACTGGATCATCAAAAAAGCAAGAGCATTCCAGAAAAACATCTATTTCTGCTTTATTGACTATGCCAAAGCCTTTGACCATGTGGATCACAATAAACAGTGGAAAATTCTGAAAGAGATGGGAATACCAGACCACCTGACCTGCCTCTTGAGAAACCTATATGCAGGTCAGGAAGCAACAGTTAGAACTGGACATGGAACAACAGACTGGCTCCAAATCGGAAAAGGAGTATGTCAAGGCTGTATATTGTTACCCTGCTTATTTAACTTCTATGCAGAGTACATCATGAGAAACACTGGGCTGGAAGAAGCACAAGCTGGAATCAAGATTAGTGGGAGAAATATCAATAACCTCAGATATGCAGATGATACCACCTTTATGGCAGAAAGTGAAGAGGAACTAAAAAGCCTGTTGATGAAAGTGAAAGAGGAGAGTGAAAAAGTTGGCTTAAAGCTCAACATTCAGAAAACGAAGATCATGGCATCTGGTCCCATCACTTCATGCCAAATAGATGGGGAAACAGTGGCAGACTTTATTTTTGGGGGGCTCCAAAATCACTGCAGATGGTGATTGCAGTCATGAAATTAAAAGACACGTACTCCTTGGGAGGAAAGTTATGACCAACCTAGACAACATATTAAAAAGCAGAGACATTACTTTGCCAACAAAGGTCCGTCTAGTCAAGGCTATATTTTTTCCAGTGGTCATGTATGGATGTAAGAGTTGGACTGTGAAGAAAGCTGAGCATTGAATAATTGATGCTTTTGAAGTGTGGTGTTGGAGAAGACTCTTGAGAGTCCCTTGGACTGCAAGGAGATCCAACCAGTCCATTCTAAAGGAGATCAGTCCTGGGTGTTCTTCGGAAGGAATGATGCTGAAGCTGAAACTCCAATACTTTGGCCACCTCATGCGAAGAGTTGACTCATTGAAAAAGACCCTGATGCTGGGAGAGATTGGAGGCAGGAGGAGAAGGCGACGACAGAGGATGAGATGGCTGGATGGCATCACCGACTCCATGGACATGAGTTTGGGTAAACTCCGGGAGTTGGTGATGGACAGGGAGGCCTGGTGTGCTGGGATTCATGGGGTCGCAAAGAGTTGGACACGACTGAGCGAATGAACCGAACAATCATCCATAATATGATAATAATCCGATTACACCAGCTCTTATATCAGTTAATACCAGTTGATCTGAGCAATTTGGCAATGTACGTTGTACAATCAAACCTGAACGACTCTATTGATTCTGAAAAAACCTGCAACGCTCCAGGTAGCCATCACTGTTCACAATTCCCACTTAGGGACAAGATTATGCAAAGTTATATTTTTGTTAGCGTCCTGTACTCTCGCTGGATATCCACGAAGGGAACCAGGTAAAGCGCGCCAGGCTTTCACTTAGGAACATGTGCAGGTGGATAAGAGCTGGTAGCAAGTGTTTGGGTCAGTGCTTCTTTCCCCACCGCATAATGCCAACGGAAAGTCGAGTGCCGCTTGGCTTCTCATTGGCCAAGTGAACGGAGACGAGGGAGGAAACCGAGCAGAAGACTGGGTCTTGCAACAGGTGCCTTAACCCTGGGACTTGGCGCCACCGACTATCCAATCAGCGCCGAGTACTGCGTTCCTCCACAATCTTCCTCGTTCAGTAGAGCCCTCTGCCAGCAAAATGAACGAATCCCCAGACATTACGTTGCTACCCAAGCCACGTTTGCATTCATGACTTCATTCACGCTCAACAGCCCAGGGATACAAGCATTATTTTTATTTCTCAGAAGATGGAACCGCACCTGAGCGACAGGAACCGTGACCTGCAAGGCAGATGCGCGAATCTGGAGCTGGGACCACTCCAGCGGGAAGAAGGACTTTGATCCGAAGGCCACTGCCGTCACCTCCCCAGCCCGGAGCTCCCGGATAAGCCGCCTAACTTGGATTCTCAGACGGCTACTACCTTCCCTTGCGGCCCATCGAGCCGTAACCAGCCGTCATTCACCCGACTTTCCAAACCAGGAAAACCCCCGCCAAGAGCCCGCGCGTCCCGGCTTGTAACCCGCAGCGTGTACAGGGCGAGGCCGCGCGCCTGCAGTCACCCCATGGGTTGTTACCCACGAACCCGGATCGGGCGTTGAGTGGCTAACCCTGGCTCCCAACGCCCTCCCGACCTCCGTCACCAGGGAAGCTCCCAAACGCCACCGGACCCGCCCCTGCGCCCACAAGCCGCTCTAGCCGCGCACGGAGCCGGCACTCTCGTTGCTCCCGGCCTGACGTCATCCGCGGGCGCCGCGACGAATTGGCGGGCACGCGCAGCCAAGAAGATGTCTCCGACGCCGCCGCTCTTCAGTTTGCCCGAAGCGCGGACGCGGTTTACGGTGAGTTGAGGACCGGTGGGCGCGGCCCCGGGCCAACACTGTTTGTTGCTCTCCTCTCCCTGAAATTACTTGAATTTTGCACTGGGGTAAAGCGCGGACAGAGGCGTTGCGCCGTGGCGACGGGTTCCCGGCCCTGTCGTGGGCTGAGGAGGCGGCAAAGGCGCTTTACTAGCCTCTTCCAAGAGTCCTCTGCGGTCCGCCGCCTCCTTTCCGCCGGCGAGTCCCGGAACCCTCCGCCCTCCGTGGAGGGCTCACCCGCAGACTACCTCCTTTTGGTTCCTGCTTCTCTGCGGTGCTCGCTTAGCCAGGCGGGTGTTTCCAGGACTGGCAGGGGTCTGCTCTAGAGGGAAGGCGGGAATGGTTTTAGTCCCGAGAACAGGCTCCCGCCCCGCCTCCTAACTGCCAGGTGGCTCTTCTCGCCCCTTATTCATCACCCTTTAACCTTTAACTCCTTAGAGATCGATGAGGACGGTCCTAAGTGGGGCGAGGCAAACTGATCGGCTTGGGAAGGGTTGTCAGCTGTCATTTTATACTTCCGCCTTGGGGAACAGTAATTTAAGCATTTGGGGAAACACTTTGCAGAGCGTTTTGATGTTAGCTTATTTAAATCAGAATAGCCCTGAGAAGTAGGGTGTTTAATTATCCACAGTAGATGAGATAGAAACAGACAGCCCGCCCCCCAGCCCCACCCTCTGTTGTTCAGTCGCTAATTCGTGTCCGACCCTTTGCAACCTCATGGACTGCAGCATGCCAGTCTTCCCTGTCCTTCACCATGTCCCAGAGATTGCTCAAATTCATGTCCGTTGAGTCGGTGATGCCACCCAACCATCTCATCCTCTGTCACCCCCTTCTCCTGCCTTCAGTCTTTCCCAGCATCAGGGTCTTTTCCAGTGAGTCGGCTTTTCGCATCGGGTGGCCGAAGTTTGGAGCTTCAGCATCAGTCCTTTCAAAGAATATTTAGGGTTGATTTCCTTTAGGGTTGACGGCTTTGATCTCCTTGCAGTCCAAGGGACTGTCAGGAGTCTTCTCCAGCACCACAGTTTGAAAACATAAAAGTTAAATGATTTGCTTCACTGTTTTTTCTGACTTCAGACTCAGTAATCTTTTTATGTTGCCCATCACCAAATGAAGAACCCTGTTCTAAGTCGTTTGACTGTATTCGTCCCTAGTTTTCTGTAATTCTGCGAGGAGAAACTGTTAGGTGTGTCCAAGGTCATATCAGTCCTGGAAGGGACTATTTAATAGGAGATCATCTAGCCCAGTGCTTCTTAAGATTGAGCATGGGTTGGGATCACCTGGGGATCTTGTTAAATGAGATTCTGGTTTCGTAGGAATGGGGCCTGAGATTCTGCGTTTCTAACAAGTTCTCAGGTGATGCCACTGCTGCTGGTGGTAATAAGGATCTACAACAACCCACATATGTAACTGGTGAGGAAAATGAAGCACAGAGACAAAGGGGTATGTTCTAGATTACGCACTTCCCAACTGCCAGTGTAGGAGGCAAAGGAGATGTGGGTTCATTGCCTGGTTGGGGAAGATCCCCTGAAAAGGGAATGGCAACCTGCTCCAGTATTCTTGTCAGGAGAATCCCATGGACAGAGGAGCCTGGCGGGGTACAGTCCAGGGGGTCATGAAAAGTCGGACACCACTGAGCTTGCACGCACCAAGATTACACAGCCTACTCACAGTCAGGAATGGACCGTTTCCAGTATAAATGTAACTCCTGTGAGGTAACAAGATGATTTTCCAAGTGTATGTGAATTTTCACAGAGTGAATGACTTGGCAGTATTTTTCTTTTTCATTTACGACTACTTTGTGACAGTCAGCAGGTTTAGTACTTTAAGACATCAGTGTTTACTTGATGTCAGGGACTGTGCTGTGCAAGCTACCTAGAGGAAGTGGGACTTCTGTTGGGTCTTGAAGAATGGATAGAATTTGCATGAGCATGTGGGAAGAACAATGTGCATGGATACACTAGAGTGAACTTGATAGAAAATGATGGGAAAAAGGCTACAGCCTAGTGGAGAGTATGTGTTTGGCGTTACTGGGAAGTAAGGTTGGATAGATTGAGCGGGATAACATTATTAAGGACCTTTAGAGGAAGCTGTGAAACAAAACCTGTAAATAAGGGGCCACTTAAGAGATATTTTTTAAAGCAGAATGAATAGCATAAAGGAAAGATAGGCAGTAAAACCTGGAATGAGAAAACTGAGCTGGGAAGCTCTCAACAAGCTTCAAGTGATGAGTAAGTAGCATTTGAATGAGAATTACTGCTGAACTGACAGGTAATTTTTCTCAGGTATAAACATTTTTTAGTTAGACATACAATTAATGAGTGGTATGTTTTTCAGTGAACAAGAAATCCTTCAACTTATGTGCTTTTTTTTTTTCTTCTAGAAATCTACGAGAGAGGCCCTGAACAGCAAAAATATCAAGCCCTTGTTGAATACCTTTAGCCAGTTACCTGGAAGGTAAGACATTAATATCCATGACTTGGGCTCATTGAAATCTTTATACTTACCCTGAGCTGTTTTAAAAATGCAGGTGTTTTTTGTTTTTAATAGTGAAAATGAAAAAAAATGTACCCTTGACCAGGCTTTTAGAGGTGTTCTAGAAGAAGAAATTGTAAGTATGTTTTTCCTTTATTTATTGTTAAAATTTTGCTGGCAGATTAGTAAATATTATTTTTTAATTTGCTTTTATTCTTAGGATAGATATTTAACCATGACTATTTTTTCCTGGAGTGAACTGCTTAGTCTGTGAAACCTAACTTGGTCATAGATAGCATAGGAGTTACATAATGAATAAGGGTTTTGATAGCATAGGTGCAATTTAAGAGTTTGGTTTAATAAATTAGCAGAGCTCTCTGCCATTGAATATGTATAAGAAAAGTTGACACGAGGTCTTCCTGAGCAAGAACTAGAACTTGAAGATGGGCCCTGTCTTTGCTGTATAAACAGCGACACATCCTGGAGTGGATGAGAAGTCTAGTCCAAGGATGTTCGACACGGATTCCAAGCCCTCATTTTCCTTATCAGCATCCTCCTTCTCAGTTAGTAATAGATAACAAGAGCCTATCCAACTTCAGTACAGAAATTTAAACGTGAAAAATCTGACTTTGTGTACCATTAGTGGATCACTCGAAAGGAAAACTTCCAACAGTTTATTCTTCGTTTAGCAAAGCTTGGATCCCAAGAAGCTAGATTCTTTTCCAGTGACCATAAAACAGTGTCCCGTTCTTTAGGACAGTTCTGTGTTCATTTTGTCATCTTCTTCAGACCTAGTCACCTGTTGTCAGGCATTGGGCAAGGTTACCTTGCTTTTTTGAGCCTCAATTTCATTTGTAAGAGAGGAAACACCATTTTTACAGGGTTGCATAAAATGACACTTAATAAACACTCAATAAATGCTGGTTTTTATGATATTATCACACCTAAGCATCATCTCTCTTCTATTATTAATAAAACCCTTCCCAGACATATTGATGCACTAGTACAGTTAATCCCCCTGGCCCAGTCTTTTGTCTGGTGCCTTTGAGTGACTTATTGGCCTCAGCGCATCTGTACTTGATTAGCTTACAGGCTTAATCACGCTAATATAACCATCTTCCCAAGACTCTTGGATTTTAAGTGAATCACCTGCTGCTTATTTATTTAATATACTTTACAGTTAGGGCTCTTATCATTCATTTAAAAAATATTCTTAGTAATTTTATCCTCTGTGAGAAATATCCTTATCCAATGTTTGTAATAATCAATTTAATGTCAGAGGGTATGTTTTTCTTATTATCAAATTAGTCTAAATTCTGGTTCCTAAATTAAGTTGTTTTCTCCTTTGTTGGTAGATAAATCATTCATCATGTGAAAACGTTTTAGCTATTATTTCTCTTGCTATTGGGGGAGTAACTGAAGGTAAGTATGGTTTGGTTTGGTTTGGTTTTAAAATAATCCTAGACTTGACATGCTTTATTGAAAACGTATTCTCCCCATACCTCTCTACCTAGTTGATTTTGTTCATTTTTCAAATTCTGCCTACCGACCCCCATTGCCGAGAAGTCCCACTGAAAGTGGCTCACGGTTATTTCTTGTCACTAGTATACAGTGTACACTTTGACATATTTTTGTTTGCCACTTACTTTGTTCATCCAGTGCCTGTTTATTGAGCATCTACTATGTGCCTGGTACTGAGCTAGGACTTGGAGATTCAGTGGTGAATAAAACATATTCCCTGCCTATAAAGAATCTAGTGGTTCATGGAGGAAACACATGTAAATGTCTTATTGGGGGTAATTGAAGTGGGAATGAAGTATAGTTGAAGTGATTCTTTAAACTTCAGAGTCTGAAGGGACCAGGATGGGCTAGAAAGAAAACTGTAACATAGGAGCTGGGGTGTAAGGGCTATAAAAAAACTGGAGCAGGATGGTGAGAGGATGATGAGAACCATGAGGAAAGAAGCAGGAGGGTAAGTTAGGATCATTTGTAAAGGGCTTTGTATGCTGTGCTAAAGAGTACCTGTGAGAAAGGCGTGGGATGGGGAGAAACTGCTGGCAAGAAAACTCGGTAGAGGTTGGTTAAGATGGGCCAGGGGTAGTAGGAGGTAGTTTCAGCAGACTTGTAAAAAGGCATGTAGTAAGTACACAGTGACTAATACACAGTAGTAGCTCGTTAAATATTTGCATAAAGAAGCAATGAAAAAGTAGCTCATCAGTACTCTTTTTTTAATTAGTCTTGTTAAAATATTCCTTTGATTTATTCATATAATTTATGTGAAAAGTGCCTTTTAATCTGTAAAGCACTATTCATATTTATTATTTTGATACTTATTCCTACAAAAAAAAACTGAAACATACAAGGTAAAAGTGATCTTCCAGTGTAGCTGTAAGCAATTTTATGAACTTAAGTAGTTCATAAATTTTGACTTTAGGAGTTAAACTTGTATGAAATGCTTATTCATCATCATTTATTAAGCATATTCTAACGAGTACTGCAATGGAGTGTTCCTTGCCAGTTCCTGTCAAACAGTTTGCAACATCTACTTCATTCATTGATTATCCTGATATGATTATTCTTGTAAACTGGTAATGTTTTTAATGCTTCAGTCAGTTCAGTTCAGTCACTCAAGTCGTGTCCTACTCTTTGCGACCCTATGGACTGCAGCACGCCGGGCCTCCCTGTCCATTGCCAACTTCTGGAGCTTGCTCAAACTCATGTCCATCGACTCAGTGATGCTATCCTACCATTTCATCCTCTGGCATCCCGTTCTCCTGCCTTCAATCTTTCCCAGCATCAGGGTCTTTTCCAATGGCTCAGTTCTTTGCATCAGGTAGCCAAAGTACTGGAGCTTCAGCTTCAGCATCAGTCCTTCCAATGAATGTTCAGGACTGATTTCCTTTAGGATGGACTGGATAGATCTCCTTGCAGTCCAAGGGACTCTCAGGAGTCTTCTCCAACACCACAGTTCAAAAGCTTCAGTTCTTCGGTGCTCAGCTTTCTTTATGGACTCTCACATCTATACATGACTACTGAAAAAACCATAGCTTTGACTAGATGGACCTTTGTTGGCAAATGCTTGAAGTTATGCAAAGTCTGTGTTTAAAACTTTGTTTGAGAAAGATAGGGACTTAAGAACTCAGTTAAGCCATGAATAAAAGTTTAAATACCTTTTTATTTTAATTTGATGGGAAAATTTTCTTCTTGAGACCAATATTATTGTTTATTATGTGACAGATTTTCTAATTGTCCATAAACATGTTTTGTTAAACTCAACTTGGCAGATATTTATTGAGCTTCTGTTGTGTCAGACTCTCCACTGGTGAAAACCTTCAAGAATGCCTACCTTTAAAAAGCTCATAGTCTACATAATAACAATAAACAGTTTGGATATGATAAGTACTATAACTTATGTACAGTGGCTTTCAGAAGCAGATATGGGGTAGCCTACACAAAAGTACCAGAAGAGTTTTTTAGATGCAGTATGTACTATATGCTTTGAAAGACTGAGTAGGAATTTACCATGTGATAGAGAGGAAGAAGCCTATTTAGGCAGAAAACATCGTAAACAAAACCATGCAGGCTTGAACATAGCAAGGTGTGTGGGAACTCAGGAGCGGTGTCTGTGGCCAAGGTTAAGATGAAGCTCAGAGGGCAGCATAGAGGCTGGGTCACGGGTTGTGACAGTGTTGGGGAATCATGTGATAACCCAGCTCATCAGAATCACCAGTGAAGCTCCATTTTCAAATTGACTGCCAGGCTTTCACTCAGTTTTACTGAATCTTTGAGAGTGGAATCTAGGTAATTTTCTTAAGTTCTGTAATTAAATGTGTGTGATTTTGCCAAATTATACTTCAGCTAAGGGCAGGGAGTATGTCTCTCTAATCTCTTGGATATACAGGACACAAAGTATCACAGATCTAGTGTTAGAGGACTTTGGAGGTCATCTGGTTCAGTCTTGTGTCTGGCCTGTCCTGTTTCCCCTCAGTAACTGAAGCTCACCGTTTGATTTCTCTTAGCTGGTTCTGATGATCAGATTTCCTTTGCATTGAGTTGAACTTTGCTGCTTTATGCCTCACTAGTTGTAGGCAGTATCCCTCATATTACATTCCAGCTGTGATCTTTCCAGTGCAGTGTAGAGCTGGAAATACTACTTCCTGTTTCTGAGCTACTGTGTTAATGCAGTATTAGGGGCTAATAATGCCCCTAGATACTTTTTTTACATATCATGCTGAAGTGGCTACTTTTCCTAAACCCTTAACAAGTATTAGTATCTATTACCGAAAAATAGAAGGAAGAATGAGTAGGGAAATAAAAGCATTTTTAACTAGCCTAGATGACCTTAAAGTCTTTAGTTTATTGCTTTAGTAAGATTGAATTTAGACGTAGCTTTTTATTTTACCAATTTTTTCTTTGAAACAACAGTATATTTTAAAAGTATAGTAAGAACTGAAATTAGTGTCAAACCTTTTTGTTATCTTTTTTGAACTAGATCTTTTCAAATGACAAAGACAATTTAAATTTAGCATTATTACAGAACATTTGGAAATGAGGGAAAGGGAAAATACTAGTTCCAGTTCTTCTACTTCAAAAAACTACAATTTATTTTGGTGTATGATTTTAGCCTCTCTA
The DNA here is from genome assembly GCF_014754425.2 of Oryx dammah. NCBI lineage: Eukaryota > Metazoa > Chordata > Mammalia > Artiodactyla > Bovidae > Oryx > Oryx dammah. The sequence continues at coordinate 26,550,704 of NW_024070206.1, forward strand.
GTCTTTTTAATAGATTTTATTGTTATAACCATAATATCCATACAGTTTTGAGCCCTGCCTTTTTCACTTGACATTAAATCATAAGCATTTTCCAAGTTATTATAGTCATCATAACCATTGTTTTTAATTGGCTGCATTATATTCTTTTGAATAGCTTAGTGGTGAAGAAAACAGACTGTGGAGCCAGACTGCCTGGGTTCGTATCCCAGCTCTACCGCTTATTGGCTCTATGATCTTGGGCAACTTATTTAACTTCTCTGTGTCTCAGTTTTCCCATTCTGTAAACTGGAGATAATGTTCTCTACCTCATAGGGTTATGAGGATTACATGTGTTCGTGTATGTGAAGCACTTAGTGTGCCTGACATATACTAAATGCTCTAGAAGGGTTATCAAGGATGACACATACCAAAACTTAAATAAACTTAAGTATATCTTCCTTGGGGACTTTTAGGTTGCTTCTGTTTCTTGCTTTTCACAGCCTTGTTAGGATGGACAAAGTGTACCTTTAAGATTATCTTCAAAATTTTTTGCATGAGCTCTTTTACTCAGCCATATTTTAAACTTTGAAATTGGCTTGTGCTCCACTTGAAGGTATTTGTACAGCATCTACACCTTTTGTATTGTTGGGAGATGTTTTGGACTGTCTTCCTTTGGATCAGTGTGACACAATATTCACTTTTGTGGAAAGAAACGTTGCTACTTGGAAATCAGTAAGTGCCTTATTTCTTCTGCTGCTATCTTTAGCTTCCTGTAGATCCAGAGTTCTGAGCGTAGTTTGTTTCGTTTGTGGCTTTTATTTCTGACTTTGCTGATTGCTAAAAAGTTTACCTTTATGAGAATTATATGTTCTGCTCTCTTGGAAAAGCCAAGTAAGAGTCACATGGAGATAAAAATGACAGTACAAAATTTGAGTAGAAACAGTTACCTGGAAAACACACACTTTTACATGTTTTAAAAGTTACTTAGAATCGTCTTTGTTATATGTTTGAAAATATTTCATTAAAAATGTTATTTGCTTAGAAGAATTGAAAGCGGCATAGTAGATTCAGCACATATTAGTATTCTTTAAAATCTTACTTCCTGTGACTTACTATTGAAGAATGTGCAGCAACTTCAGAACAATAATAATAATTTCTGTCTTAATTTCAGAATACATTCTATTCTGCTGGGAAAAATTATTTACTACGTATGTGCAATGGTAAGTAACTGAGCAGTAAATGATTGGTTTTTAAGAAGGAAATATGGCCAGGAAACCAGGTGGTTGAATTAAACACAAGTGATAAAATTTTTTTTAAGTAGATTGTATCTTCATTTTAAAATAGCAATTTGATTTATTAAAACTGATCATTTGCTTTAAATTTATCTATTCCTGTTCCAGGTGTAAACTTAATGAAAACCAAACGTTAAGTTTATCTTGTCCATGTTAAACTCATTTTATTTTTAATTTTCTAGTCCTTTTTTTTGTGACAAAAAATAGTTTCTACCCCCATTTTGAGAACTGCTTTAGGAAAATACTTTTGAACTGGTTAAGACATTGGGTATATTGTAATAAATATAGAATGATCTCTGCTGTGTAACCTTTGTTTCCGTTTGTTGTTAGATCTCCTACGAAGATTATCAAAATCCCAGAATACAGTCTTCTGTGGACGAATTCAACTCTTTTTGGCCAGGCTTTTCCCTTTATCTGAGAAATCAGGTGAGCTTTTGTACATAAATTGCTTTGCAGGAAAATTTTTACCTGTTTTTCATGGACTAGAATATACCATGATGATTTTTAAAAAAAAAAAGGTTCTAAAAAGTTGAAAGATAGCATAGGAAATTGTCACTTGATTTTCGTTTACTTGTAAATAGTTGTACCTATTCCAGTGCATAATACAGGTAACACTCATAGCCATTGATTCTTCAAGTTCAAAGCTTATTAATAATAATGTACAGTTGAATCACACTGAAATATGTAGACATGAATCATGTTTTTATTTTTCTGCTTCCATTTTCTTCTTCAATCACTGTTTAGCCACATTTACTTTTGTTCATTTATCATTGTGAAATATAACAGTAGTATGAAAAGTGCATAAAGTAAGCATATAGTATAATAATTATAAAGCATATAGTTGTATTACCACTGTTCAGGTCCAAAAGTGAAGCATGGCAGTTCTCTCGAGCCCTCCACAGTCTGTTCAGATATGCCAGATTTTAACTGTCTATTTGCCTCAGTCACCCCTTCCTTAATATCAGGCTAATCTACCACCTACTTCACATGTTGTAAGGATTAAATGAGTTAAAATATGTGAAGAGCTTACAGCAGTGCCTGCTTGTGGTAAGACCTATAGTTTGTGTTACCAGTGGCAAAATTACCTGTGACTTTCTTTTTGTCCTGCTGTGTCTCTGCTTTTTTTCTTTCCTCTTATTTAAATGTGGTCAGGATTAATTTCAATTTACCAGTGTATTTACAACTTGTATTTCTGATCCTCTGTCTGTGACTATTTTCCCCTTTAGACTTTTCTGTAGTGCAAATTTTGTTTTGTCTGAAAATCTTTATTTCTTTACGAAGAATGGTTGAAGATTAGATAGAATGGTTGAAGTAGGTTGGCACTGGATATAGGATTTCATTTAGTGGAAGGTCATCATTACTTTGCCTTTGTCTTCTAGAGAGGAGTCAGATGTCAGTCTAACTCCTTTGAAGATAATCTAGTTTTGTTTTTTTCTCTGTTTACTCTTGAAATTTTCTTTTGCTTTGAATTTTTGTTTGTTCTTTTGTTTGTGGGGTTTTTGGTTTTTCAGTTTTATATAATGTATCTAAGCTTGGATTTTTAAAATTTATCATTCTTCAGATTTGTGGGCATCTTGAGTTTGTGCATTGGTTGTCCTTCATCCACTTTGTAAAAATTTAAGCTGATATTTCTTCAGATATTGTGTATGCTGCTTTCTCTTTATGGAACTCTAGTTAACATTCTATACTTTGTCTGTCTCTTACACTTTCTGCATTTTTCATCTGTCTCTCTTTCCATCACACTTTTTTTTTTTTTTTTTTGGCTGCTCTGGGTCTTAGTTGTAGCATGTGGGATCTAGCTCCCTGACCAGGGATCGAACCTGGGCCCCCTGCACTGGGAACTCAGAGTCTTAGCCACTGGACCACCAGGCAAGTCCCATTTCCATCACATTCTGCGTGATTTCTTTAGAAATGTTTTCTGGTTTACTACTTCTCAGTTCATCTAAGAATAATCTGCAAAATGAGTTCTTAATTTCTGTAATTGTATATTTCATTTCTAGAAAGTCTTTAAGTCTGCTGTGTCACTTTTTAGTTTCTTATTCCCTGTTTTCAAACTTGTTTTTTAGTTGTCTAACCGGGGTAGGCATTGTTACCTTTATCTGTGTGTCTGATAATGCCAGTGTCTTAAGTCCTTGCGGCTGTTTGTCACTCACACTTGTGCCTGTTTCTCACTGTCTTATCTCTTTGTGTGTTTCTGGTTAGCGTTTGATGTTATGTTTGAGAAGATATTTGAAGGAATAATTCAGAGGCCTGGGTTAGATACTTTTCTCCAGAAAAGGGCTTTCGTGATCTGCCAGGCACCTTAGAAGGTACTACGACTAGTGTAAGCTTACCTTCCTCTAGCCCAGCTCAAGGTCTGTGATTGCTTAGGTCATCGAGAAGGCTTGGCACTGGGCTGCAGTTTGGTTCATCCCTACCCAAGGACGTAACCCTGTAAGTCCCAGCCTAGAAGGTGGTTGGGGCAGGATTTGTTAGATTCCGCACCTTCCTTGGACTCAGATTTATTTTTAACATCCTCACTTCAGGAAGCTGCTAAAAGAGTGGCTCAGTTTGCAATGGATTCTTCCTCTTTGACAGACAGAAGTGGCTTTGAGTGCTGACGCTGCATTGCTTATCTTTCTTGCCTTCTTGGTTTTTGCAATACATTCCTCACTGAACGTTAGCTCTTTACAGTTTTTAAGAAAAACCAATTTTTCTATTTCGTTGTCTAAAACAATGCTGTGAACAGGGTTTATGCTCTGTAAGAATTTATAGAATTAATGTAATTGATCCAAGTTTGTAGTTGTCCTTAGTGAGAGGATTAATCTGAATTGTTAATTAGCTAATTATTAGCCTTCTGTTACTGGAAGCTCAACTTTTTCTATTTTTTTAACAGCTTTACTGAGATGTGAATTCACATACCATACAGTTCTCCATTGAAAATGTGCAGTTTTCTGTTTTTTTAGTATATTCACAGGGTTGTGCAGTCATCACTGCAGCTGATTTTAGAACATTTCTCCTCCTATAGGAGCCCTGTGCCCACTAACTGTCACTCTGCACTTACCCCCATCCCTGCCTCTCTCCCAAGCCCCGAAGAATAGGTCATCTACTTACTCATCTCTGGATTTTTCCTATTCTAGACATTTAAAAAAATGGAATAATACAATATGTGGTCTTTCGTGACTGGCTTTTTTAACTCAGCTTCACCTCTTCAAGGTTCACCTGTCTTGTGTGTATCAGTAGTTCATTCTTTTTTACAGCTCAATGATATTCTCTGTATGGATAGACTGCAGTTTGTTTATCCATTTGTCAGTTAATGGACACTTGAGTTGCTTCTGCTTTTTGGCTATTGTGGATAATGCTGCTGTCAACATTTGTGTACAAGTTTTGTGCGGATGTATGTTTTCACTTCTCTTGGGCATATCCATAGAATGGAATTGATGGGTCATATGGTAACTGTTTTAATTTCTCCTGGAGATATATAAGAGTAGAATTACTGGGTCACGTGGTAACTCTGTGTTTAAGTTCTTGACGAGCCACCAGACTGTTTTCCAAAGTGGCTGGTTCATTTTACAGTCTTACCATTGATGCAAATGCCTTCCAGTTTCCAAACATCCTTACTAACAGAAGCTAGGTTGGCATTTGGGGATATCTTGTAGTACTTTTTTTTTCTTGTGTTTGTAGATGCTGAAGAGTAAATAGAGTATATCCCAAGACCTTTAGAAAGCTGTTTTAGCATGTAGTTTATCCATTAAATTTAGTTAAGTATGACTGAAATTTTTAACCTAATGGAGAATTATGTCATGTGCTATTGAGTAATAGAGGCTAGACTAAGATATTTTAAGTAAGTAATACAGAATGGTGAGCCAAGTTCATTCACTAGCTTAATGACTTCATATCTAGCATATTGGTTTTTCTTTAAAAAAAAAAAAAGAGGCTTTTTGTTTTAAAATAATTTTAGACTTAAAGTCTAGAGTATATGTAAAGATACTATAAAGTACCTGAATAGCTTCACCTAACGTTAACCTCTTACATACTATGTACATTTATCAAAACTGAGAAATCAACATTGGTGCAGTACTTTATTTAGACTTTATCAGTTTTATCACTGCTTTTTTTTTTGTTTAAGGATCCAATCCAGGATCCTGCATGTAGTTGTGATGTCATTTTAATCTCTCCAGTCAGTGACAGTTCCTCAGCCTTTGCAATTTTTTTCATGACCTTCATAGTTTTGAAGAGTTCTGGTCAGGTATTTTGTAGAATGCCCTTCCATTTTTGTTTGTCTGGTGTTTTTCACAGTTAGATTGTGGTTGTGGATTTGAGGAAGAAGACCACAGAGGTGATGTGCTTTTCTTGGTGCATATTTCAGCATGGTGTTGATGTATCTTTCTGCTGGGGATGTTATCATTGATCACCTAATTACCATAGTATCCTTGAGTGCTATATTTCTCTACTACAAAGCTACTATTTTACCCTTTGTAATTAATAAATATTTGGAGGGAGATACTTTGAAGCTTTGCAGATATTCTTTTCCTCCTTAAATCTTTGCCCACTGAGTTTAGTAGCGTTCATCAGTGGATCTTGCCTAGAGTGATTATTATTAGGTTTCCTGGTGGTAATTTTCTATCTCTTTCATACCTTCTACATTTATGAATTGGGATTCTTCTCTAAAGAGTTGTCTCTGGAATTCCCTGACGGACCAGTGGTTAGGACTTTGAGTTTTCACTGCTGAGAGCCCAGGTTTGATCCCTGGTCAGGGAAGTAAGATCGCATAAGCCATGCAATGCAGCCAAAAAAAAAAAAAAAAAAAACAGTTGTGTCTTCTTTCCCTTGCTTATTTATCAGTTCAATCATCTATTTCAAAATGAAACTCATGAATATTTATTTTATATGAATTATAATCTCACAATATCATTATTTACTTTGTTCAGATTGTTCTAGTTCTCCCCATCGGATCTCTTTCATGCATTCCTGATATAAAAGGATAGTCCAAGTGCATCATGTATTTTTCCTTCTTAGCCGCTGGAATCAGCCACTTCTCCAAAGAGCCTGATTTGTCTTATTTTTAAAATGGTGTTTAGAAGACAAGATCTGGACCCTAGATATGCTAATTATTACTAGAATATCACTGCTTCTAGGCCATCTCAGTGGACAGAGCTTGGAAAGATATGTATAAATACTAACATATACATATGCATCTTTATTTATGTTATCTGTCTACATTTTTTCTTCAATGACCAAAAACAGTGATATCACAGTGACTGATAACTTGTGAGTCTAATCCCACACCAGTAGACCTGCTTATTTCTAACTTCTTTCCCTGACAGTGAGAAACATAGCTCTCACTATAACTTTTTTGTATATATTATTACACATTTATACTATCTGAGTAATACAGTTTCTGATTGTGCTTCAGCAAAATCATAAATTAGTACATAAAGCATTCTGTAAAATTGTTCTAGAGCACTCATAAATAACAGATCAACTATATCTGTATTAGTATATATAGAATTCTGCATACTCTAAAAGCACCTTCAAGAAATGAATTTTAGAAAGAATTTGAAAATCAAGTGTGATATTATTTCTGACTTGATCTTTTGCTTAATTAGTTATTTATCATTTTATATATTTTACTTATATGACAACAAAGTTGTATTCTTAAACTGGTTTAGGTGTTTGGGTTTGCTTTGAAAATCTTTTTTGTTTGTTTTTTTAATAGGTCTTAACTTGCAGAGTCAATTTAATCTGGAAAATGTCACTGTTTTCAATACCAATGAGCAGGAAAGCACCTTGGGTCAGAAGGTGAGGCTGATGTGAAATCAACAGAACGTATTTTAAATTATTGAGATAACTAGGACTTCCCAGGTGGCACAGTGGTAGAGAATACTCAAGAGACATGGGTTCAATCCCTGGGTCAGGGAAGATCCCCTGGAGAAGGAAGTAACAACCCACTCCAGTGTTCTTGCCTAGAAAATTCCATGGACAGAGGAGCGTGGCGGGCTGTACAGCCCATGGGGCCCCAAAGAGTCGGACCCGACTAGCATACATGGCATTGAAGACAGGCCAGAGTTGGCGAATGGTGGGGCATTCTTTACCTGCTCTTCGTTTAGGAGCAAGTTATGAAGTTTAAAAGGTTTTCAGTTAGATATAGCTAATATTTCACATTAAATTAACCAGAATACTTAATTTATCCTTTAAATTGTAATCATTGTCAATTTGGAAATGATACTGACTTTAAGATTTTTCCTTTCCCTTTTATGTATCTTTTAGGTTTTTCTTGGACTATTCTATGTAAACTAGTTGTTTAAAATTTTTCAATATGGAGCTGGACACCAAGCATATCCTAAAGTGTTCCCAGATAATAAGTGTTATGTGTATGAGTTGGGGAAGATTTTCAGAGTTCAGTTAAAGTTGGGGACAAAAACTACTTAAATTCCCTTTGAGAGTTAGTTACTGTGATTCATGGAGTCCTTAGTGTACTAATGATCCTCTCACTTCTCACAAAAGATCGTTGTGTACTATATTTCCAAATCATGTTTGGCCATAGATTCTCTGTTCATGGAGAGAATCTACTGACCATATTTGGAAAAGTACTGGTTTAAAACTCTACACTGTGTCTTCATGATTATCTTATTGTCATACGGCTTTTGAGTTCTTGGATCCCTGTCATGTAGAATTCTCTTCTGCCTGACAACTGCTTCATGACCAAATTACATTTTTAAAAATTTAGCACACAGAGGACAGAGAAGAAGGAATGGATGTAGAAGAAGGTGAAATGGGAGATGATGAAGCTCCAACAACCTGGTGAGTGTTTAGAAGTTCAGATTTCTTGATTTACACAGAAAATACCTTAATGATTTACCAAGTAAAAAGTTATGACCAACCTAGATAGCATATTCAAAAGCAGAGACATTACTTTGATGACTAAGGTCCATCTAGTCAAGGCTATGGTTTTTCTAATAGTCAAGTATGGATGTGAGAGTTGGACAGTGAAGAAGGCTGAGCGCCGAAGAATTGATGCTTTTGACCTGTGGTGTTGGAGAAGACTCTTGAGAGTCCCTTGGACTGCAAGGAGATCCAACCAGTCCATTCTGAAGGAGATCAGTCCTGGGATTTCTTTGGAAGGAATGATGCTAAAGCTGAAACTCCAGTACTTTGGCCACCTCATGCGAAGAGTTGACTCTGATACTGGGAGGGATTGAGGGCAGGAAGAGAAAGGGACGACAGAGGATGAGATGGCTGGATGGCATCACTGACTCAATGGATGTGAGTGTGAGTGAACTCCAGGAGTTGGTGATGGACAGGGAAGCCTGGCGTGCTATGATTCATGGGGTCACAAAGAGTCGGACACGATTGAGTGACAGAACTGAACTGAAGGTAGAGAGAGGAAGGAGGTAGGAGAATGTAGACAAGGAAGAAGGAAATAATGCTTACAGATTCCTTTTATTTGTAACTTTATGTCTTAAAATTTTAACTCCTAAATCACTAATGGACTGAATCAATTGGTTTCTAAATTGTGTGCCGGCAGTCTATTGTTTAGGTGTGGCTGACCTTATACAGATGCATAACGTTTGAAAAGCTGACCACAGGCAGCTTTCTCCCTTCCATTTCACTTTGCAATCATGGTGGTATATGGGTCACTAAACCTAGTTCCTGTTTCCTGTATAAAATTACAGTGTTTTTTGGAATATTTGTCTGGGCATGAAGCTTAGCAAAGATGCTAACTATTATCCATAGGTTCAACTTTTTAAGGTTTATTCAGAAAGAATGGAATAAGCTAGTGTGCAATTATGTTTACAGACAGAATTAATTTTAAGTGGTGATGTGGAAATATTTTTGTAGATACTGGAGGATATGAAGTAGTTGATACCGCAGCCATTTTTAACATGGTTAATACTAAAAGACTTCATTGGCCGTTTCTAATAACAGGATTTGCTGATATAAAGTCTGAATGTCTGTTTTAAAATCAAAAGTTGAAACAGTTTATAGCATAATGATTGCTTACAAAATTAAAAATTAAAAGAATATGTGTTCACACTGAAGTTTTGTAATGTATCCAGATTGAACTAGTAATGCCATTTTTGTAATCCTAAATTGATATATACCTAATGTGTTTCTTCCCTACTAGGTCTGCTTAACTTAGTGTGTTGGTTGGGATATAGCACCTTTGACTTTTAACAGTAGAGTCAAATGAACATTAGTTTAAACCACATAGAAATTAACTTCTTTCTCATGTAAAAGTCTGAAGACAGGCGCTTCAGGGCTGACGCAGTAGCCCTTGAGGGAGATCATCTGGGCACCCAGGTTCCTTCTGACTTCTTAGTCCACTGTCCCTGGGTATTTGCATTTTTTTCCTGTAGGCTTGGATGGTTCATCATCACATCTGCCTTCCAGCCAGGGAAAAGGGAAAATGGTGAAAAATGGCCCACAAAGGACATGTGACTCCCACTCCCAACTGATTGGGCAGAATCTAATCACACCTGGTGCAAGAGAGGTTGGGAACATAGCCTTAAATTCTTAATGTATCTAGCCAAAATTCAGGGGTTCCACTACCGAAGATAAAGACAGAATAAGGGTCTGAGAACCCCTGAAATTATTTATAGTTAAGTTTATATAAGTATTTTATGAATTTGTATTCTTTTCTGGGGAAAGAGGCCATGGCTTTCATTAGCTTTTTAAAAGAATTTGTGCCCCAAGGAAAACTAAAGCATTTAGATACTTCTAAAAGGACTTAAATGATTTATTGAATGTAACATTTGTTTTATCAGCTCCATTCCAATTGATTACAACCTGTACCGAAAATTTTGGTCACTTCAGGATTACTTTAGGAACCCTGTGCAATGCTATGAGAAAATCTCATGGAAAACTTTTCTCAAGGTGAGTTGCCGTTGCAGAGTACCAAAAGCCCATTATTTTATAGCTAATGGCAGAGTCAGAACTTGACTCTTGTCCAGCATACTTTTCACTATTTGGTTCTTATGCCTGTTATGTTTTTATACCTATTTCATAATATAGATGGTAAGCTGTAGATTACTATGTAAACAGTTGATTTTGAGAGCAGTTTATAAATTATTTGAGGATTTAAAGGTTAGTAGTTACAGCTTTGGTTTTTTTATATTGGTTTGATTTTTTACATAGTATTGTCAACATGCATTGGTAAACTGTTTGCAGACTACATTCTGCCTTTATTTTGCACAGAATTATTTTGCCTATCCTGTTAGAACAGGACTCTGCAGACTGTCGCCTTGGACCACATCCAGCCTAATGCCTGCATTTGTAAATAAAGTTAATACAATATTGGCAAACAGCCACACCAATGATTTACCTATTATCTGTGATTGCTTTTGTGCTATGATGGCTGACTTTTGTAGTTGAGACCATTTGATGAGTCATATGGTCTAAAATATTTGCTGTCTGACTTTTGTAGGAAAAACTTGCTAACTTTTTTTAAAGAATTCTCTGTATTTCTTTTCTTGGCCACTTAAAGATCAGTTTGTCCTTTTTGTTGTAAAAAGAATCTAAAATTAATAGGTATAGCTTTTAAAAGTAGAATAGTGTGTATTCTGTATTACTTTTTAAAGTTTTATATGCAATAAAGTTTTTATTTTATATGCAGTACTTTTTTTTTTTTTCCTCTATAAGTGTCCAAATTGAGATTAAATAGTAAGTGAGAAGTCACTTGGAATTGTCCCTCAACTGGATGGGGTTTGACATCATGTTTTTATTTGGTCCCTGTCTTTAGCACAGAAGAGGCTTGAGAGTTCCCACTGCTGATTAGACAGCTAACTTTACTGACAAATGTCTTTATTCTCTCAAAACATTCCCGTCTCTGTTTTCTCCTTACACATACTGTTTAAGAAATCACATATCTTTAGAAGTAGAGAGCTTATTCCTAGTTTTAGAATAACCATAAAATCTCACGCAGAATAGTTTTATCCTATTTTGCTGTCATAATTTTTCTTCCTTAATGTGCCTTTAGTATGTGTATATGGTTAACTGGGAATAAATTATAGATTATTTTGATACAGAGAAGCACTAAGCAAGTGATTGGGCAACAGTGCCAAATTAATTTGTATTTTTATTTTGCAGTATTCTGAAGAAGTCCTAGCTGTTTTTAAGAGTTATAAATTAGATGATACTCAGGCCTCAAGGAAAAAGATGGAAGAATTGAAAACAGGAGGAGAGCATGTATATTTTGCAAAATTTTTAACAAGTGAAAAGGTATGAATCTCCTTTTTTCATGAAGCACAGTAAGAAATTTTTTTTTTTTAATTTAGATGATACCCTTGTAAGTTAAGTACAGTAGAAAAGTTTCTGACTTTATTTTTTGTTAAAACTGATAAATGTTAGTTTGAGAGTCCTGTTTTTTTCTTGTAGAAGTAAGACTGATTTCAAAGGTAAACAAAATTGTTCTGCATTGTCTGTTTTGTAAATTTACTTTAGGATAAGTGGGTGTTAGTTACTTTCAAGTACATATATTTGAACCTTAAGTTAGGATTTAATTTGCATTTATGAAAATATTTTGTAATTAATTTGCCATTTAGGTACAAATAAGGGGTTTTTAAATTCCCTGCTAATTTTATTTATACAGTTTAATAAGTAAGTTTTTTTCAGTTACAATGCTAAAGGATTGTGTAAATTTCTAGTCAGGATGGCATATTGAGTTTGTTTCAGCTCACTTCTTTTGCTCCAAACACATAGCAATGATAGGTAAAATATAAAAAGAGAAAACCACAAAGACAAAGCCGGGCTTCCTTATCCAAAGCTGGATAAATATCTTCATGGACCAAAACTGCCAAGTAGTAAGTGAAAAGAAAGCCTTGGGCCTCCTGGATTCTATATTCCAAGCAGGTGGTGGCACCCAAGGGTTTGGCTATAAGTGAGACCAGGTGGGTTCCATGTGGGACGACCAGCTGAAGCCACACAAAAAAATATTCACCTGCTTGACGCCAGAGACTGGGGTGGAAATTAACCCACTTTTGAAAAGAAGCTAAGATAGTATATGACCATTCTTTTGCCAAAGGCTGTCCTTCCATTCAAAACTCTCTGATGAATTCTGAAACCCAGTGCTAAGAAAGATCACCGACAAAATCAACTATTGATGTATATGTTCCAAAACTTTAAAATACGTATGTTTTGGATGATCAAAGAGATCACTGACAATAGAACATCCTTTGAGAATGGGAAGTTGTGAAACTGAAAAATGTGAGCAGAAATGAAATAGAACAGTTTAATATGACAACTAATTGAGAGTCTTGAAAATGAAAAATATGATCATTGAAAGCACAGCACATAGAATTAAACAATAGATTGGACATAGATGACAAGAGAACGGGTGATGGAAAGTTCACCCAAAACACAGCACAAAGAGACAGACTTTTGCTAACCTGAGAGCAGTTAGGAGCCATGGAAGATAGACTGAGAAATTCCAGCATGTATTTAAGGAGGATTTCCAAAGAACAGAAGGGAGAGAATGGTGGAAAAACTAAGGGACTGAAGGAAATCCCAAGTTCTCACATTGAAAGCGTGCTACAGCTGCCAAGCAAGATAAAGAAAGATGAATCCATACTTCAGTACATTATGCCGTTACCTATGAGTATAAAGAGAAACCTTAAATAGGCCACCAAAGAGGGGAGAGGGAAAAAAAAAAACCCACAGATATACTGGAACAGAGTCCTAACAGCTATCAAGAATAGGTACCAGAAAACGGGAGAAATATTTCTGCTGAGGAAAAAAAACAAACAAAAAAAACTATCTATCTAGAATAGTGTCTCCTTTACTGACTCTTTGTGAGCGTTTTCACCAGTGCAGACAGCGTGAGCTTTCCGGGTTAAGTGCTGGAATCCCATTAGGTAATATTATGACAGAGGTAAAAGCAGCTTTTAGGAGCCTAAAACTTTACAGTATGGAAGAAGAAAAGGCACGGAGAATTGCAGCAAAGAATGTAAGGAATGATGTTTTGCATTTTTACTTCCATTTCTTGCCTCTTAAGCACAAGTTTATCTTACATTTCAACATAGAACCCTTCTTGAGCCATCTTCATATTTTCCCCATGTATTTCCAGCATACAGTGCAGGCATTGATGAACCTCTAGAGTTTTACTAACTGCAGTTTGTTTGAAGACTTTTGCTGACACTCATGCCAGTTTTAACGTATGAGTGTGCTTCCACTCATCTGAGAAGGCAAACACAATTACCAGACCTTTCATCAGTACAAATAAAACCAACCTGAAACGGTCCTCAAGGTGGAAGGCCTGAGCTGCCGTCTTTCTTGTAAACACTCTTGTACTCTTTGGGTCTGACGCAGGGCAGCTCCATGAATATCAGTGAACATAGTGGAAAGTTTAGGGCATACTCATCATCCTTTCTTGTTTTTAGAATCCCTTCCATGTGTGAGTCAAGCCATAGTTATGCAAACAAGATAAGAGAGTAAATCCTTTGGGGCTGCCAAGCAGCCGTGACTAAAGATAGGGTTAAAAAAAAATACCCTGCCAATGTAGGCTCTGGATCTGGAGCCTAATTCTAAAGAAGAACAAATTCTAAAAGAATTGGCAGAGATGACTGGTTAATTGATATAAAGATAAGAATAAAGCTGGAATGAGAAATGACCCATTGTGACTATGTTATTAGCCAGAGTAATAGAAATTAATAATAACTATAGCAAAAGAACCATTCAGAATGTTAGCTCCTCTAGAAATGAGGGCACTACATAGTCAGGATTCACACAAAAACATAAGTCAGTATATTTATAAGTGCTGACAGCCATTTGAAAACAAATATTCACAGCGAGGGTGGTCCCTGCCACTTGAACAACTTCCCAGGATTATGTAGGAACTCGGTGGTCCCTTTAAACAATTGGAGAAAGAACTGTAGTACACTTGAGAGAGGCTATGTTTTCCTTGAAATCTCTCACGATACACAGTTGATGAGTTTTATACAGTATACTCATTTTTTTATTGAGAAATAGGCAGCTTCTGCAGCAATACTACTTTTATATCAGAAAGACTGCTGTCCAAAGTCAGTGGGCTTTCACAGAAAAGAAAAGGCTAATCAATCGACAGGAAAAAAGTAATATTAAAATGGATATTATTTTTATCAGAAATTATTAGGCAAACTGGAGATTATATAAAAGCACTCTTATTTGAAGTGAACATTCTCAACTAGCTCAGATAAGGCAGGTAGAAGCCCACGTCACCAAAGGCCCAAGAGAAAATCGTAGATTCATGTGCTAGATTGCTGTTGGTCTGTCTTCCAGGGAATAGTGGTTTCCTTTTAAAGAGATTTGCCTTTTATAATCTTACCCTTCTAGTTTCCTTGCAGTGCATAGCTAAGCTTTGTAATTCCATTGGTTTGCATTAAGAAGCAATAAAAATAGATATAAGCTTTAAACTTATGTGGAAAAGAGAACACAAGAGAAATTTAACAACTGGAATATAGAGTACATGCATAATAATTTGCATCCACGGAGGATGTATATAAGTAAAAACTGATAAAAAAAAGTTGAAGTATTAGGGTGGAAAGAGACATACCAGGCAAATACCAACAAAAAGAAAGCTATATAAATACAAATAAAATTTAAGGCAAAATGCGTTAAGTAGGATGAAGGAATGCATATAAAAGGAATGAGCCACTAAGAAGCTCTGATACACTTACCAGCACTTAATAATATACCCTCAAAATACATCAGGAAAAACTTCAAACAATATGAGAAATTGGCAGGTCCACAGTTATAGTGGGATATTTTAAGTGCCTTCATCAAAAACTAATAGGTTGAGCAAACTAAAGATTAGTAGGTATTTGGAAGATTTTAGCAGTAATGAACTTGAGTACCTGATGGTTCAGGCAGACCAAAATTAACAGGTATATGATAGGTTTGCATAATCCTGATGTATATATGGAAACTTGTACACAATAAGTAGAGATAGTGTTTTGAGTACACATGGAATGTTCACAAAATTTGTGTACTAGGTCATAAAGGGAATCTCAGCGTATTTCAGAGATTCTTGTGCAGAATACACACATTCTCTGGCCACAAGGCAATTAAATCAGAACTATGAAAAGGATAGTTTTAAAAGATGTGAATGTATGGAAACATGAAAAGCATTCTCCAGGAATTAAAGAGGAAATCACAATGGAAATTCTAAATTTGTTATAAATATGTTATTATATAGCAGATTGGAAGTATTTTATGTCATGTGTGTGGGTCACAAAGTGAGAGGTAAAAATATTACTTGAAATGCACTAATGAAAAATTTAAGAAAGAACGACTGAGAATTTAATAAGCTCAAAAAGATACAGAATAAGCCGTGAGAGAAGTAGATAATAACACAAATTAATGAAATACAAGAAGCTATAGAACACAGCAAAACCAAAAGCTTGAAGAGAAAAATATTATAAAAAGAATTTTTGTAACAGTTCTCATAGAACAAGCTTGACCAAGGAAAAAAATAAAAAGGTACCAATAAACATTGTTAGCAATAAAAATAGGAGTAATTGGAAGTCAAGAGACAATAAAATGTGTAAGAGATTATATTCTGAACTGCTGTATTTTTCGATCTAATGAAAGTCATTTCGTAGAATAATTAATTGCCAAATGGATTCACAAAGAAATTAAAACCCAGAATAAACATAGAACAAGGAAATAGTAACCAAAGTGACACCTTTCAAATTACATCAGGCCTCTATTTTTTAGGTAGATATTATCAGTACCTCAGGCATAAAGGAAAAGCAACCTAGGTTCTTATATAAGATTAATGTAACTATTAAATGAAATCACAATAAGGACAGAACAATAAAAAAAGTATATATCAATTTCACTTATATTGTAAAAACTAATAAATCAACTGTAGTTATTTTTTAAAAATAAAGAATAATAACTAGTACTTATTATAAAAATAAATAAGAAGGGAATTCAAAAGAATTCTCAGTAATTTCAAGAACAAGACACGGTTGTCTACCAACCATATTTCTGTTCAGTGCTGTAATGGAGGACCTAGTCATTTCAGTAAGAGAAAACAAAAGCAACGAGAGTTGTATGCCTCGGAGAGAAAAGACTGCACTGTCTGTATTTGAAGTTAATAGAATTGTCTACAAAGAAATCCAAAAGAACCAACAGACTGTTTCAGTTGAGGAAGATTAAGCAAAGTTACAAAAGGAAAACATCAGTAGTGCTCCTGTTAACAAAATGTTGTTTAAAACAGCAGTGAAGACTAATACCTGGGAGAGATCTTCATGGAGAAAATGATAAAAATGAAGAGGTCTGATGACACTTATAGATAGGAAGCCCCAGTGCTACTTCTCTCCAAATATGTCCATAAATCCAGTGTGTTTTGAATCAAATCCAAACAGGCTCTTTTAAGGAACTTGAATAGTTGATCTTAAAGTTTTTATGGAAAAGCAAACGCCAAGAGTAACTAGGAAAATTTAGAAGAAGGTGGGAATGGTTGCCCTGTCAGATATTAAGACCTATAAAGATCTAATAATTAAAACAGAGAGTAAGTGTCAGTACAGGTACAAAGAAGAAAAAAGAACTAGAACTAGACAGCGTGAAAAGACAAGCCACGAACTCGGAGAAGGTATTCACCACATCCAGAACCAAGAACGATTACTATCCCGAACACACTTTTGACAGAAACACAGCCACATGGAAAACTGGAAAGATGGTATGAACAAGTAACTTACAGATATAGGAACCTGCATAGCTAATGAGCTTAGAAAGGATGCTAAACATCTGTAGTAGCTAAAGAAACTTAAATGATGAGATAATCACATCACACAACAAATTGGCAAAATTTAAATATCCTAACAAAAAATATATTGACAGAATTGTGGGGAACAGAGAGCTAGTACACACACCACTGCTGCTGCTGCTGCTAAGGCGCTTCGGGCGACCCCAGAGACGGCAGCCCACCAGGCTCCCCTGTCCCTGGGATTCTCCAGGCAAGAACACTGGGGTGGGTTGCCATTTCCTTCTCCACTAATTGAGTATAAATTGAAAACAGCCACTTTGCAGAGCAATTTATAATAAAGAGCAAAGTGAAAACTTCTTTTCTAAGAAGTGGGCCCTAGAGAATCACACAAAAACCCATTGATTGTAACCTGTGTGTGTGTGAGTGAAAATGTGGGAATAACCAAATGTTGATAAGTAGGAGACTGGGTGAGGGGTAAACTATGGTAAATCTTTATCCCATTGAGTTCCATAAAGCACCGAAAATGGATGACAGGGGTCAGCACATCGCTCACTGCATGTTTCTATAAGTGAGTATTTATAGAATACTCCCAGCTACACTTATTTCTTAACGTGTTGTCTGTGCTGCTTCTGCCCAGCGACAACAGAGAGGAGGAGTTGTGGTGAAGACAGTACAACCACAAAGCCTAAGATAATTTACAGACTGACCCGTAACAGAAATTTGCCAACCCCTGAACTAGAGCTCCAAGCATTAAGCTGTACATGTCAAAAATAATGTATGAAACATAGCTTTTTGCAGAGTAATGCATGTAGTATAGTTTGAAAACATGCGAAATACCGTGATATATTATTTATTGATGCCTCGTATATATAATAGTATATGCGTTAGAATCATCAACACCAAATACATGGCAGTGCTTGCCATAGTGAAAGGAGCGTCCAGAGGGGTGTCAACAGTTTCAATGATACTCTGTTTCTTTAACAAACGTGGAACAAGTAAGAATGTTAGGATTTGATATGTAATTGGATTGTGAGACGTGAATGTTATATTACTTAACTGTGCCTTTTTGAACTTTAAGAAATACCCATAATTTGAAAATTAGGTATTTTGATCTCATGTGTTAATAATGACAAATTAAGAATTTGATCAAAGAGAATGCTCTTAATATTTTGTTTTCTAGCAAAGATTTTTTTAAGTATTTTGTATTAAAGTAACAGAAATGGAAGATTTCATATTTCAGTTTAATTTTACAAGGGGTATTGTTTTGCTTTTTAATTTTTTTATCAAAATTTTCAAATGTGCAGAAAGGGATATTTTTTATGTGTACAATTTATTGACAGAAAGGCACATAAGGATAGCTAAGAGTGGCCTGAGCCTTTTTAGGTTTAGGATAATAATCAGGAAGCCTGAGGCCTGAGCCTAAGAGGTGCAGTAAAAATGAAGGACAATAAACGGCCCTTTATTCACAAAACAGACAACAAAAAAATATTTGAGCCATTGCATCGTGTAAATGTGTAACTTTTAAAATAACTGAAGAAAAGTAGAACTAGAAAATGTATATTGTGGAAGAAAGAATACAATTGAGTGTTTCAGTTTTACTAACTGCTATGTGGGTCATTGCAGGGGTCATTTTAACTTGTTGAGGCCTTGTTTTCTTAAGGATGGTGTGAAGCAGTTAGTTTAAATGATCAAACTAGTCTTTCCCATCTGATTCAATGTCTTGTTGACTCCTGTTTTCAATCTGTTTTTGTTTTATTTTAAAAAAAAATTATCATCCAACATAAAAAGTAAATGTGGAAAAGATGATTTTTTTAAAGCTCAAGGTAGATGAAAAGTTCCTAAACAGTGCCTGTTTCTTCAAGCCAGGAGTTCCAGACTGAACTCCTCAGGGTCTTGCCTCAGTCTGTTCCTCCTATCTTTCTTCTCGTATATATGTGCTCCAACTTTAGGTTTGCTCCTGTGGTTCATGGTTGCTGCTTTTTCCAGGAAGTCTTCCTGGAGTAGTTTAGGCAAATAGGTGAATGGTGGAACCTCTCCTTGAATTAGCCAACACTGGAGAAAAGTAGGCTTTGTTGGGAAAACTGGTGTGTTTTATTTGGGATGGAAAATCTGATCGATTGTCATTGGGACATGCAGATGAGATATGAAGTAGCTTCTTGAGGACACAGATCTGAGCTGAGCGAGATGAAAGTATAGATATGGTGTACAGTTTGGTTAATAGCTTATATGTGGTAATTTAAAAAGAGAGTGTAGACTAGAAGGAGAAAAATGCCTCAAACCAAATCCTAAAGAAAATCAGCACTTGAGGGAGAAGGAAGAAAGGAGGGGAGAGGAAGAAGATTGAGAATTGGAGGAAAACTAGAAAGATGTGACTTCTTGGAAGCGGAGCATATCAGGCAGGATGAGGACTATGAAGAGTGTTCAGTGGATATAACAAGTAAGTCATTGGTGATCTTAATGAAAACATTTCCCGTGGGTTGGTGACGCAGTGCCGCACGGACTGTGGCAGGCTGAGGACTGGATGGGAGCGTTGAATGTAGCCAGTTCTTTCAAGAAGCTTTGCTCTTCAGGGAGGAGAAGGTGAGGCTGTGAAAGAAGAAAGGGTTGAGGGCAAGCACCAAGGTAGTTACTGATGGGACATCCAGACAGAAGGATCAGCTTCAGTGGTGATGCTGTGGCAGAAGAACGAGGCAAACGCGGATGTGGGTGCAGTGGAAACATCCCGTTTAGTGAGTTTTTCCTCCTCGTTGAAGGTAGAGGTGGTTACCCACTGAGAGCGAGAGGGCTGGGTAGCAAGTAGTATTCTGCTAAGTGCAGGGGTTGAAATAGTCGCTGTGGAGAAGCCTTGGAGGGTAAAGATGCTGATTAGAGATCAGGGAGACTTCTAAACTGGAGACAGTAGCATAGCGGTGGTTCCGTCTACATGGCTGTGAGATTTGTATTTTCTTTGAAGCAGCTCTACCTGCAGCCTCGATGGGGAGCCTCAGTGTCAGGATAGAGAAGGTGACCAACAGTTGGTTTGATCCAAGTTGCCCTTTTGCCTGGTAGATATGATGGAAGTATGGGACGAAGGTATGAAAGAAGTTGGCAAGAAGGTGATTGAAGAGCTAGACCATGTGGTCTAGGGCAGGGGTCCCTTGACTACAGCTCACAGGCCACATCTGGCCCACTTCTTGCTTGTTTTTTAACATTTTACATGTTTATATTAAGTACCTGCATACTATCCATTACATACCTCTTGACTCAGATAACCTAAAGTATTTGCTCTCTGGCATTGTAAGGAAACGTTTCCTGACCCTTTGTGTAGACTAAAATAGGGTTAGAGTAAACACAGGATGAGACTTAGAGATATGCAGAAAGTAAGGGTTTAAGGAACATAAGTTGTCAGTAAAGTCCAAATATTAAGTACATTGGACAGTTGAGTGGCAGACCAGGAAGGATAGGCGCTCGTGAGTCAAGATTTCAGAGCTGGGCTGTCTGTGAGTGATGGCCAGGCCCAGCTGGGGCCGTGGCAGTCGAGGACCAAGTAGAGGGGCAGTGGCGGTCAGTGGAGTTGGGGTCAGGGAACTGAGGGCCCAGGTGGAGATGCAGAGCCATCCAGCACTGGAGGGAGGGGAGGCTGGGAGCGTGCCATTCAGCTTCCTGGTTAGGGATGGTTCATATGATAACAGAAAAGACCCGGGCTTTGCTTGAACAAGAGCCGGCCCTGGAGAAGTGGCTGGTGAGTAATATGGCTAATGACTGTCGGCCGCTGCGTGACCAGGTCTCCCAGGATGGCTGTTCTCTTGCTCTATCCGTGCCCTGCCGGCAGTGCCTGCTTCATCTGCTCACATGGCTGACCTTCTTGCACACCTGCCCCAGGCCCCAGCTAGTGACGGTTCTCATCTTTAGGTCAGAATGGGAGAGGGTGCCGGGAGACAGTGTAGCCCAGCTGCTGGGTTAGTAAATGGAAGCATCGCCCAAGGAACTTGGGACCTGGAGCTGGCGACGGGTTCCAGGGGCTGTCAGGAGTCTCACTGGTTATTCCTGTAGAAGACGGCAACCTCCCACTGTTGCTTTAGGTCTTGGGGGCAGGACAGCATGGGCAGGTGTGTAGGAGGTCCGTCGTGAACAGGGTGACGGTGAGGCAGACACTGGCGGAGGACGGACAGAGAGCAGCAGCTTGCCCTCAGCCTCCAGGGACTGATCAGAGGATGCCTTCATCACTGAGGTCATCCTACGGGGCGACCACTAGGTGGCAGTGTTGTTGAAGAGCTTCCTCAAATGACCTTCAAGTCCTTTCTCATTGAGATCCTGTGATAATACAGGCGTGGTGATTTTCTCTAAAATACAGCAGTCCGTTTTATTCACGGGTGATTCTTGACTTCTGAATCTTCTCATTTTCTTGTTATTGAGCACCCACCCTGCTGCAGGCACTTTTAGGGCTACAAAGAGCTACATCTCTTGGCACTGTTATCCACGGTGACCCTCCTTTGGCCACTGTTTCTTTATATGTCATTCTTTCTTGCCTTTACTTTTTTATATGTCTCCTTTTGTTCTGACCTCAGGACCACAGATAGAACATTGTTAACGACTGACATAAATCTCATGGCATAACTGGTTAAGAACCCTAAATGAAGCCTTTGCTACACTCCCCTGGGGCTTGTGCGGTAATGGCTCACGTACAGTGAGTTCTCTGTGTGTTTCTTGAGTTGAAATCTTCCATTTCTGTAGGCACCACCTATATCTTTAGGCAGAGTATGAATTTAATGTGCTGTTCTGTGTTGTGCTTGTTTTTTGAGTAGTTGATGGATTTACAGCTGAGTGACAGTAACTTCCGTCGACACATCCTGTTGCAGTATCTCATTTTATTTCAGTATCTCAAGGGGCAGGTCAAATTCAAAAGGTGAGTTAACATAGGTAGTAAATGCCTTATAAATGGCAGCAAAGAGAAAGATTGCTTGTTGATGTATTTGATTTTTTTTTTTTTTTAATGTACTGGGCTCATTTTATTTGTAAGGCTCACATCCCTGAAAACTAGATAATCAAGGGCTTTTGTAAGATACAAGACACTAAGGAAATCGTTTTAGAGAAAAGGCTGTCAGTGTCTTTTCCTGGTGAGCACCAGGCAGCCCAGAGTTCTCAGTTGTCGTGGGTGGAGCTATTCCTCACCTCGCTCACAACTTCTCCCAGCCTCATTTGCTAACTCAGCAATAATGGTTTTTCTCCAGATGTGGGACTGTCTGGGACATTCCAACTGAAAATTAAATCTCTGAAGCACGGCCGTTCTGGTCTCTTGGGCTCTTCAGGAAACCTGCTCAGGACCCGTGCTGTCGGTCTCGTACCTCCTCTAGTGCAGCCTGTCCTCCTTGTCCCACACGTCCCTGAGGCAGAGCTCCCCATAGCTGGATGGAAGTGTGTAGGGCAGTGTTGTGTCAGTTGTGTAAAGAACGTGGCTTTCTTCCTGCTGGTTTGGAATCCCACTTTCCTCACGCACTAGCCGCACTTCAGCTTTCAGACTTGTAATTTTAAGGTAACACATAGGGAGCACTCAAAGAAAGGCGTTCTTATCCTTGTCTGTTGTGGAGGGTGTGGTATGGCATAGTAGAAACGAGGGGCAGACCTGGGTTTGAATTTAAGCTTCAGACCTAAGCTTTGAGGCCCTGTAGTCTGTTTAACATAGGCACATTTCCTCGTTTTGAAATTTAATGAATAATGTATGTGAAGTTCTTAGATCCTGGTATTATCAGTCTTCATTGGATGGCTATAAACTACAGAGAACCTAGTACACAGTGAGACCTGAACTAATGGCAGCTGCTAACAATTTGGGTCTGTCTTCAGCCTGCTCTAGGGTTTGGAGGTTTCATTTATTACATTTAGCATGCGTTTGAAAGGAACACAGTATGAGTTATTTGACTGTAATTTGGAGAGGAGTATGTTAATATTTTCTCTGAGGCTTTTATGCCATATTGAACTTATTCTAGAAAACAGTCATTGCTCTGTTCATAGTTAATCAGATTGATTCATTGAATGTTTTATTCCCCATTATATATTTTAATGGCTTCAATTCCAACCATCTTTCTAAAGAATAAAATACAAGAACTTCCTCTTACAGTTTCATTGTGATTGTTCTCATATTGGTAATTTTTGACACTGTTTACAGTTCACTTCTCTGTTACATGCTTTGTGTTTCAGACAGTAGATAAACCTTAAAGTTGAATAAACATTCTTGTAACTCAAGCATGCTTTTATTGCTTTGTTTCCTAGTTCAAACTATGTTTTAACTGATGAGCAATCACTCTGGATTGAAGATACTACAAAATCAGTTTATCAAGTAAGTTCATCACGCAACAAACCCATGATTGAACAAAATGAAAATTTAGAATTTTCTTTGTTTCAGCCCCAAATAGGAAAATAAGGATAAAGTTAAGCTCAGGTACAAGACCACAAACACTTCTTGGTTCTCTGCCTACAACCACTCCTATGATGCAGAAAGTTGTTGAAAGCTTAGTATATTCTTTCTAATCACAGCTACTATCTGAAAACCCCCCTGATGGAGAAAGATTTTCAAAGATGGTAGAGGTATGTGTTTTATATTTACATAGTCTTTTTAGCACCCAGTAAACTCTCAAAAGGCTTCATTATGGAAATGTAATTTATTTTCCCCAGCATATATTAAACACTGAAGAAAACTGGAACTCATGGAAAAATGAAGGCTGCCCAAGTTTTGTGAAAGAAAGGTAAATGTATACTCAGCTCAAGCAGTATGAGAAAGGCATTTCAGAATATAGCTTGACACGATCAGTTTACATGACATCTGGATCTGTGTCAGTGTGTTCATGTAACAGTATAAACTGTACTCTATAAAAATACAACTGCTTTGATTTACTTCTGTTATTATTGAGGGGAAAATGCTTGCTGTGTACCCTCGTCTTGTCGTTTGTCCCCTCATGATGAGTGTGATAATATGAGGCGTCCATGTACTTTAGGAAGAAAACAGTAACTAAATTTTCTTGTGCGTTTAACACTGTTCCATCTCTGCCATCCATCTGAAGTCCCAGTGTGTTTTCACAGAACGTCAGACAGCAAGCCCACAAGAGCAGTACGGAAAAGAGCAGCGCCAGAGGACTTCCTGGGGAAAGGGCCCAGCAAAAAAATTCTGATGGGCAAGTAGGTAAACCTGGTTCCATAGCGGCGGTGTCATCACAGAAGCTTTTACATTGTGAAAATACTGCTCTAAGAACTCTCCAGGTTTTGTGTTTTTCCAAGTTTCTTGTGTTTATACCTGATTAGCCTGTAGGGTTCATACAAGACAGAACTTCCGTTTTGTCTCCGGCTTCCAAGATCCATTGCTATAGGTTCTGCCGTATTTTCCATGTCAGACAGTCTACTTGCTGTTAGATTTGATGCATCTTGTTTCTGTTTGTTGCAGGGTACTGTAATCCTTTCATTTCTTCTACCTTCCAGTTAACTATTCTTTTCTTTATACTGCATTTGATTATTTTAGAAAGAAGTTACTGGTTATTATTACTTAATAAAATATATGCTCATATAGAAAATTTGCTAAATACCAAAATGTAATGATCAAAACTCATCACCACCCCAAAACTCACTATTTACTCCAACTGTTCTTATAGCTTTAACATATAAGAGAATGGTGTCCATAAACAATGTATTTATTTTTGTGTGTTTTGTAGTGATGAGTTAACAAGGCTTTGGAATCTCTGTCCTGACAACATGGAAGCCTGTAAATCAGAGACAAGGCAAGTTTAAAATATTTCATATGAAGTGTTGCTTTTCTCAAATGTTAACTAGCATAGAATTTTTTGTCAGCTGTAAGCAGAACTCAAAAGAAATTTTAAAATTTATTGTGGTTGACTTCGGCTCAGCATAATATAGCTTTCCATGGAACACCTAGAGGTGCTGATAAAATAATTGTAGAAATCACAAGAAAGAAGGATTCACAAAAGGGAGAATGAAAAATCGGAGTAAGAACTGCAGGTCAGTTACTTGTAGCTGGGGAGCAGTGCAGGTTGAGTCCCGCTTTGGGAACCAAAGAACGTGGGTTTTATAGCAACAGAGGACAGAAAGTAAGCCTTCAAGCCTGCAGACTGGTCACTGAGTGCCCCTGGGTAAAGCTGAGGCCCTCAACACACTCTGTAAAAAAAGGGCCGTGTGGAAGGAAGAGGGACTGGCTCACTGGCACGGGAAGCAAGGAGCTTATCCACTCCCACCTGAGATGTGGGCAAAAAGAGAAAGGTATTCCCTGAGGAATTATAACCATATCTGCTGTTATGTGGCCTCAGAGTTTAAACTTATACTACCTACAGCAGTGTGAAGGAACAACCTAAGCTAAGAGGGTGAACTAAAAACTCCGAGGCGGGTGGCAGAAAGCTTTTTCTGGGGGGAGGGGGAAATCACATCTTCTACCTAATTCACTCAGGGATTCTACAGATAAGTCTGAAGATAAGCTCACCATCTGAACCTAAAACGATTTCCCATAACTAAGAATCAACAGGTAGAATAAGCAACTAAAAGGAACACGACAGTCTCAAAAAGGACCAGGCAAATTTGAGAAAACAAGCAAGTCTTCTAGCAACAAGAAATTATAGCCATTTTGTCCAGCACAGAGAATATAGCTGATGTTTTATAATAACTGTAAATGGAAAATAACCTTTAAAAATTGGATAAAGATTTGATGTCTTTTTTAAAAAAGAAAACACAGTCACTTGTCATTTCAATGACAGAATTTAAGTCTCTTTGGAGAGACCCATCTTTTAGCCTGGTTGCGTGTATCAAATTTTATTTCTAAAGACAAATTCAAGAAAGATGCAGTTAAAAATCAATCATGCCACCACGGTAACAATCTAAACTAAACTCAGTGTGAAACCATGTTGTCTGGTTCTCATTTCAGTTTGGTTCTGGTTTAAAAAAAATTACCCATGGATGTAGATGTGAAAACCTCCTGCTTGCTGGTCAAATTTAACTGCTCTCAAGCCCCGGGCCGCCCTCTGCGGCGGCAGCACCGCCGTACATGCAGCACACAGTGCTTTGTGTTCCCTTCCAGGCTAGACTGTCTAATCGGGGGCCGGCGGGGCACCACACTGCCCTCCACTGTCCCCATGAGAAGTTTAGTTTTGCCTCACCTCCTTAAAAATCTGAGTTCCTAAGTAATCCAGTTGTAAATCAGTGTGGTTAATACTAGAATCTTTATTGCCTCCATTTTATGAGTGTTAAGCACATACATGATCTTCACTAGTTATTTTAACACCCAGGGAATACATGCCAACTTTGGAGGAATTCTTCGAAGAAGCCATTGAACAGGCAGACCCTGAAAACATGGTCGAAAGTGAATACAAGTAAGTAATGTTTCTCATGAGCTGATTTCCTCTATCTTAAGCACTGCATATATACCAGACACTAAGGGAGACCACTGATACAAGTAGTACTTTTCGCTTAGGTGAGGTTATCTGCCAGCTTCACGTTACTCCATGTCCTGATTTCAACGGCCATTCATTCCTATTTGGACAAACAAGCAACTTAGAATGACGCTTTCTGTCAGAAGTGGAAAGATCCCCTTAGAACCCATCTGTCACCTCTTTTCCCTGTCCCCCTTCAGTTCACGGTATGTCCAACAGCCACTGATAATGAGCTACTCTAAGACCTCGTGGGGGCGTCCAGATCACTTGCAGAAACTTTTAAATGGAACAGATCTGTGCTCTGGATTCTCTGTGGCTCACCGATTTCTGGAACACGATCTCTAGTCTTTTTTGCCATACTGTGTACCACCTGTTACTGCCACAGGGGAGCATCTGGCAGATTCTGTTCTTGGTGTCGGTGTTTACGGTCTAGGCTACTGGCTGTGTCCTTTTCAGTTTTGGAGTCATTTTTTATCCACCAAGGTTGATACTGAGCAAATGAAAGTTTGAACGTTATATAATTTTTTTAAAAAAAGCAGATAGTACATTACAGGGTGAAATCTGTTGGGTTTATAAAACATTCTGAAACTCACAGCTACAGGCAGCACTGCCAGTGAGGATAGAAACGCAGTGAGCCTCTGAGTATCTTTCTAAGTGGTGAGGCAGATGGCTTCTGTCCTGCACACACAGCATCTGGCCAGTCCTGGGCGCCTACTAGTTGACGTTTAAATTTCTGTAAACTTTTAAAATGCGTTTGCTGCATGTGAACCTGCCCCTTTGGACTCTGCTGGTTTCTATTTGTAAGTGAACTGCATGCTGAGAGGTTCTTTAGGGCTACAGTCAGTGTGAGAAGAATGGTGCCTTCAGCTACTGATCTGAGCATAGAGCATAAGTACATTAACTAGAAGAGAATATAAAAATTATAACTATATAAATCACAAGATTGATGTCTCTTTTTATAGGGCTGTGAACAACTCAAATTATGGTTGGAGAGCTCTAAGACTGTTAGCACGGAGAAGCCCTCACTTCTTCCAGCCAACCAACCAGCAGTTTAAAAGTTTGCCAGAATATCTCGAAAACATGGTAATAAAGCTAGCCAAGGAATTACCAGTAAGTAGGAGTGATGAGTGTTTTATCCTTCAGTTGGTGTCCTCTTCTTTTGTAAAACTACTGTTGCTGTTTGAGCTAAGAGCTGAATTTCACGTTAATCATGTGGAAAAAATATGACCCACAAACCCCATTGTTTTAGAATGAGGAAATGCCTTTGAGTATACAAAGTATCAATACATAAACTGATGAAGTAACTTCACATGCTGTATAAAGTTGTTATACTTTGGTTACTCTTCCTGTTGGCCAATGCATTCTATTTTATCACAGGCAGGGCCCATGAGGTGGGGGTAGGCAACTTGGTCTATCTTCCTACTCTGTTCTCTTTTCTAATACAGTATGGCAATAACTATACTGTATGCAAACAACCAAACAGTTACTCAGAGCACGTTGTTAAGCACATGGTTGGTCCCTGGTCTGCCCTAGATTGTTGTTACCATGTATGTGCTGGGTACATGCAAGTCATCGCACCAGGCTTCCTACTGGCTCCCTTCTTCCCAGGCTGGGGTGAAGGGGGTCCTTCCTTCTCCAGGTTAACACTGTGCCACTGTGATCCTTACCTGACGTTCATGTTTAACATTCTAGGGGGGGAAAGTTCTGGGCCCCATAACTGCAATCTCTTACCTAAGATCAAAACTACCCGCACTTCTCTGATTTCAGAAGTTGGTACTCTAAGACATTCCTTTTACTCATTGTAGCCTCCTTCTGAAGAAATAAAAACAGGTGAGGATGAAGATGAGGAAGATAATGATGCTTTACTGAAGGAAAATGAAAGTAAGAATTGAATTTTCTTGGCTATTTTACAAAATTGGAAAAGATTGGGGTTCTTTGTTGAGAGGTACGTTATTTGATCTACTTCTCAACTTCTACTGTTTATCTCAGCTCTGTTTCTTATAGTGAGGAATCTAAAGCATTGCTTGATAACTTTTCCAATAGTGCATTTTATACAATAATATAAAGTGTTGGGACGGAGAGCACTTAGATTTGAATGCACCTCATACCTCTTAATTCTTGGGGTTCAGATTGGGGGCCGCTGGTTTCAGGGAAAACCTTCATGATTATAACACAGACAACAGCTTTAGTTTTACATCCCTAATGATTACAAGAATTGAACCAGGGGAAATATAAAAAGGAACTGTTTTACTTTTAAAATCAAGCTTACTGAAGTCTCAGTGGCCCCGTGTCCCATTATGGGCTTTGACTCATACACATCCTCACACTTTGTTCGTAATTACTTCCCCTGTGTTTTCTAGGTCCTGATGTTCGGCGAGACAAACCTGTAACAGGGGACCAAATAGAGGTATTTGCCAACAAACTGGGTGAACACTGGAAGGTCCTGGCTCCTTACTTGGAAATGAAAGACTCAGAAATTAGACAGATCGAGTGTGACAGCGAAGACATGAAGATGAGAGCCAAACAGCTGCTCGTGGCCTGGCAGGACCAAGAGGGAGTGCACGCAACGCCCGAGAACCT
Organism: Oryx dammah; assembly: GCF_014754425.2. NCBI lineage: Eukaryota > Metazoa > Chordata > Mammalia > Artiodactyla > Bovidae > Oryx > Oryx dammah. The sequence continues at coordinate 26,579,620 of NW_024070206.1, forward strand.
GATCAACGCACTCAACAAGTCTGGGCTAAGTGACCTTGCAGAAAGTCTAACTAATGACAATGAGACAAACAGTTAGCTTCGTTCTTTTATTATTATTATTAAAACTGTGATAAGGTTTTGTTACCAAGCAGCATTTGATAAGAGGTCCACTGGTTTTGGTAAACAATAAACATTTTTATAACAGTTGTACAGTTGGCTGGTGCTCCACGAACAACAGAATGTATGTTGGCTCTTGATGACTGACCTCAGGGTTTAGGGGGAGAAGTTGGGGAAATGGCCAGAATATTTTTGTTAATTATATATGTGTAAGTTAGTTAGCAATGTTCAGGGGCATGGTGTTTCCTGCATGCCATGAAGTTACAGAATTTAACTTGCTGAGAATCCCACGATTTCTGAATCTGCATGACTGCTCTAGTCTCATATATGCTTTAAAGCAGAGGATCAGCAAACAGTGGTCCATTTGCCACCTCTTTCTATAAGTAAAGTGTTTACGGCACAGCCACACTGATCCTTACTTAAATCTTCCCTACCTATGGGCTCCTTTCATGCTACAAAGGTACATGGTTGCAACAAAGACTTATGGCCTACAAAGCTTAAAACGTATGAAAATATCTGGCCCACTACAGAAAAATGTGCCAACCCCCAAGCTTAAAAGAAATGGGGTGACGTATAAAACCTAATTCTTTTAGCCTTACAGGACTTAGGTCTCAAGTCACTTAAAACAGGGCTACATACCTCAGGGATTGCTGTGAAGTTCCAACAAGATGTGTGTGAAAGCGCCTTGCACACAGCTTAGCACTGTGGAGTGACGGCTGGCCCGGACCGTCTACTTCTCCCATTCCCACATAAACTTACCCTTCAGGGCTCTAAGGTCGTCACTGTTTTAAATGCTGAGGGCGGTCTGAGCACCTGTCACACTATAAATGATCCTGGTGGGGCTTTCCCTTGCTGGCCAGTCCAGCAGTGCTCCAGCACAGCTCTGGTATCAAAAGGGCCTCGGGGCGGGGGCTGGGGGGTGCAAAGCCTGTAAGGCACGCTCAGGAATCGCGACGTTTTTTTTTTCCTATTCTCCTTTTCAAAGATCTTATACACAAGGCTGAATTCTAAAATAGTCTTTAACAGTTTAAGAGACGCTAGTAGAAGTCCAATTTCTTACACTTCAAGAAATCTTTGGAATAATGCTTTTTTGGATCAAATGAAGTCAAGTTTTTCATAATGACAGTTAAGAGATTACAATTTAAAATGCTAATCCCACAAAGGCTCCTATAACTTTGTTCTAATCCAACCTGACCTAGTAGCTACAGCATCCTCCAAATCATAAAATCTGAATCCTAATTGCTAAATTTTTGTCCTCAGAGTTGTTCAGAACAAAATAAGACAGTGAATAAAAAAGTTCTCAATTCACAAGCATCATACCAATAGATAAAAGAACCACTACAGTTCTCATGAGCTCGTCCTCCCTTTCCTGTTCTGCACTCTCTCCAAGGCAAGAGGAGGACTGACTGCCAGTATTAAAGCTTAGCTGAAGAAGCTATTTACAGGTAAGTTTCCCTGAAATGCTTATTTTATCCTCTAAATATTCTTAGATTGTACTACATTGTTCAAACTTGAGAGGAAAATGGCCATTTTTTTTGTCACTGCTGTGCTCTGTAGAGCCTTTTAAAACAGCATAAGCAAAGATAGAGATTTCATGATAATCCCTACAACTTTATTATAAATATCTAACTCAGAAAATAAGACAGTTAGCTGAATCCTATCCTTTCACTCACAATAAAACAAAAATGAACTGATTAGAGGGTATTAAAATCTACCATATACTGCAGAATCTCATATTCTTGATATTTCTACTAAAAATCACTGGTATTAAATTTTGAGATAGACATGAAGTTGGGAGTTGACAGAGTAGAAACAAACACCCAACTGAGCCAAAGAACAGATCTGATAAACATGGTTGCATTCATTATCCAAAGAACTTGTTACTTTCACAACTTTGTGTTTCTTTTTAAACAGGCTAGCAGGTGAAGAAGATACTATTTTCAAATAGATACATGAGAGCATAATTAACCATCTGCAGAAACTATAATAGTATTAAACATATCTGAACTTCAGCCAAGCTCCAAGAGACAAAAGACTTGAGGTCAAAAGCTGTTAGTCCCTCTTTTTTCTTTTTTTATTAAATATCCTCATTTTCTAAAAATAAGCAACTGGAGCTTGTCAACATTTTAAAGTTCATTACTACAAAACCATAGCAAAGTTCAATGTACAAACCATAGTACATCAGAGACACAGTAACAAATGTATAATCAAATGTACTATTATTTGATCACAATTTATTTTAAAGTCATGAAAAGCCAGCAACAGTCAGGCTGGACAAATACTTGATTGTACCCATGTTTCCATGGGGGTGGGGACGCAGCACTGAGTTACACAATGAGATCAAACTTACTTCCTTTCCACCTTCCTGGCAACATTTGTGTTAGATAAGGCAAAGGATGGGCAGCTACTGAATCACTGGTGGTTTGAACCATGCAAGAACAACAAATAATAGAGTAATAGGTGTGCAATAAACATCTGATTGCTGAATCTTGGGCTGAAAAAGACAGGGAGAAAACTTATCACAGAAGGTAATAATGGTTGAAAGGCATTTCAACTCATAATTTTTAAAATAATCCAAGCAATAAGCTTTTTAAAAAGTTCTTCCTGCCACCTTTACATAGGGCAGCACAGTCCAAAGGCAATTTTCTCTTTTCTGTAATTTCTTAGGTCGATAACACAAAGTGGTCTGCTTCTGCCCTCTCTTGTTCCACATGAGGGGAAACACCCAAAACCACCTAAACATCTTCTTCCAAAGCTCTGGGTTATAGAAATGATCAACAAATAACATTTATTTCACACCTAAGCATAAATAGCTAAAATGAAGATTACTGTTCACTTTCCTCTTCCATTATCTCCACTCTGCGAGGCCCGTAGAGTAGAACGTAAGCTATGTGCCAGTCTCCACCACCAGAAAGCCGTAAGATATCCTCTGGTGTCACGATGCTGACCTTATCGTCGTCAAACTTGATCCATTCATCTGAAGTGTGAGACAGAAACACAAAATTTATCTCATAGACGACCTTTTCAGCGTTCCATTGCAAAAAAGGTATTGAGTTTTAGGCACAGTAGTATTCCATCTGCCATACCAACAGTTCTCAAAGTGTGGTCCAGGGACTACGCACGTTCAAGATCTTTTCGGGGTTTCCATGAAGATTACAATTATTTTCATAACACTTCTAAAGCATCTGCCTCCCCACCCCCACCATTCTCTGAAGAGTGCTTTGGAATTCTCCAGAGGTTACACAGTGTGTGATAAAGCAGCAGAAGACAGAAGCAGAAACAGGAGAATCCAGCTGCCTCCTGTTCAGCCCAACAAACTCACAAAAATGTAAATCAACGCCATTAAATATTTTTCTGTTTTGGAAAAGATTGTTATTTTTAAAATGTTAGTTGGACTTCCCTGGTGGTCCAGTGGTTAAGAATCTGCCTGCCAATGCAGGGGGCACTGGTTTGATCCCTAGTTAGGGGAGATTCCACGTGCTGTGGGGCACCCATGCCCATGTGCTCTACAGCCTGTCGTCTGAAGCCACCGTAACGAGAAGCCCGCCTGAACAGCAACAAAGACCCAGCGTGGTGAAAAAGAATATATTTTTTAAACAACTAACCTGTAAAAAATTATGTTAATGTGTAATGACTTCATTAATGGCAGTCTCAAATGAATTTCTCAGTTTTCTATTTTAGTAAATATATTAAAGATACAATTCTTATAAACAAAAGTTCTTCAGAATCCTCAATAATTAAAGAATGTAAAAGGTTCTGAGATCAAAAAATTTTCAGGATAAATGTGCTAAAAAATTTAAACTTGTCAAAACAGTATGCAACAATTAAAAAAAAAAAAAACAATCTTTACCTGGTTTCCTTTTCACCCATGATACATAATGGCCTGAAGAGCTAGACCTTCCCTGATGTGTTAGCACTGCTTGTAAATCATAGTATCCGCAATTATTGGAGCCAATGTCTAAAGAAAAACATAAATCCAGTAATACTAGAGATGAACAGATATGTGCTTTCTCAAGTAACAAGGAAGAACAACTTAAGTTTAGCCTACAGAATACTACCTTATTACTAAAATCCAGTTAAGAGACTATGGTGCACTTAAAGCTTCATGAAAGATAAGTATGCTATCATTTACAGAACGTATATTCACTGAAAAGTGATTTTTTTTACTGTCTCATACTAAGGTAAATTATACTTTAAGAAACACGACTTTTTTTAAGCTTGGTATGTGGCAAGACAGTAAATTAAAAAAAAAAACCCTACACACAGTAAAACTCAATTGAAATGAAGATTTCACTTACCATCAGCAAAAGAAAAGGGTTCATATTTAACTTCTTTTTGGGGACTACTGTTTTTGTCACCCTGAGGGAAAAAAACTTTTTTTTAATTTTCATGGTACTGGAATTAAAATTTATATTCTTTTGAGTATATATCTCCACAAACATTTATTATCTATAATACAAATCTCCAAGGCAAAACAAAGGAAAAATACAATCTCCCTTACACAGTGCTAAAATGATATAACTACAATTAACAATATTTTGGCCACCTGATCTGAAGAGCCGACCCATTAGAAAAGACATTGATGCTGGGAAAGATTGAAGGCAGAAGGAGAAGAGGATGACAGAGGATGAGACAGTTAGACAGCGTCACGAACTCAATGGATGGGTCTGAGCAAGGTTTGGGAGATGGTGACGGACAGGGAAGCCTGGCACGCTGCAGTCCATGGGGTCACGGAGAGTCAGGCATGACAGCAACAACAGTTAGCAGCCAACTGTAAACCCCAAAGTCCTACTTCTGAACAATATACAATCTCATAGGTAGAGCAGCAAATCCTGATTACAGGACCAACTTCAAACCACTAAACCAAGAGCCCATCAGTGAAGAGAGTCCAGATAAACACTGTTCTAGGGTAGGAAAAAAAGTCAATTCTGCTGCTTTGCCCACACTATCAAACCATGTAGGTGAGGATAACAGCTGCCTCACAAAAACAGAAGTAGAATTACAGCAACTTATATTAAATCTATTAAGCCATGGCTACCTGCCACTTCAGTCCAAATGAACTATTTAATTCAGCAAGTATTTACCTAAATTAAAAAGATTCACAACTTTAGAGAAGAATCTTTGGTGGGAACTCCCTTGCCTCAACCCATTCCAGTGTGTAATACAAACGCAAACAACTCATTTAGGCATATGGACACAAAGTTCTTTAAAATCTATAATGATAATGACAATGTCAGCAGTTTAAGTGACAGCTAAAGTGACAAGACGCCAAAGCATCTTAAAAAGGCAAAATTAGGTCAACCACTCCTTTATATAGTTACTGAACACCTAGAGCAACTACAAAAAAAGCTACACAAGTAAATATATTAGAAAAACATTATATGTAAACCAAATTAGAATTCTAAAAAATATTCACATAACTGACAAGTATGGAAAAAAGAGAAATGAAAAGCAGAACAGAAGGCAAAATATAGGAAACTACCTTCAAAAATAATATGGGCAAATTAAAAGAATGGAAAAAGATGTATCATGCAAATACTAACAAAAGTAGAAATGGAAAAATTAACATCAAACAAAGCAGACTTGAGAACGAAGAGAATTACCAAGAACAGAGAGGGGCACTACATAATAAAAGAATCATTCCACCGAGAAGACAGCCATCCCAAGTGTGTACACACCAAATAACAGAAAACATGAAAAGCCAAAGCTAATAGAACCCAATGGTGAAACATACAAGCCCACAATTTTACTTGAAGACTTCACCACTCCTCAACAACTGATGGAACAACTAGACAGAAAACAGCAAGGTTACAGGAGAATCCAACACCACCATCAACCAGCTGGATCTAATCAACATCACAAAACACTTCCCTCAACAATAGTAAAATATATGTTCAAGTGCCCAGGGAATAGATACCAAGACAGATCATATCCTGAGCCACAAAGCAAACCCCAACAACTTTAAAGGAATTTAAATCACCCACATGTGTTTTCTCACAATGGACTCAAATCAGAATCAGTAAAAAGTAACAGGAAATTTTCCAAACACATGTAAACTAAACAAGACACTTCTAAATGACCCAAGGTCAAAGGGAAGTCTCAAGGGAAATTTATTTAAAATACAAGAAACATAATGAAAATAGAAATGCAATACAATTTGTTAGGACACAAAACAATTTGTTAGGACACAATTTGAAAGCACTGCCAGGAGGGAAATTTACACCACTAATATTTGAAAACAGGAAGTCTGAAATAAAAAATCCAAGCTCCCACAACTTAAGGACCTAGAAAAAGAGAAGGAAAATAAACCCAAAGCAAGCAGAAGAAAGGAAATAATAAAAGTGGAAATCAATCAAATTAGATGCAGAAAAACAGGAAAAAATGAAACAATATGCTAGTTCTTTGAAAAGAGCAAAAAAATGACAATCCTCTAGGAAGACTGACAAAAAAAAGACACAAATTACCACTATCAGGAATATAACAGGATAGCACTACACACCCTGCAAACACCTGAATAACAGGAACAACTACATGTAAAACTGACAAGCTAGATGAAATGGAACAACTCCACAAACCAAATATGATATAAACTACTTGTATAGCCCGTAACTAAAGCTGAATTTTTAATTTAACTCCTGAAAAAGAACTCTCCACGCTAAGATTATCAGACCAAGACAATTCTACCAAACACTTAAGAGACAACATCAATTCTATACACAATCTCTCAAAAAATAAGAGACAAAAAAAAGTGAATAAAACTGTTTCAACAAAGTAGAGGCTATAGATCAATATACAAAAATCAATTGGTGAATGCAAAAATGAAATTGGAAAAAGTATGCCATTTACACTGGAAAATCCCATGGACAGAGGAGCCTGGAAGGCTGCCGTCCATGGGGTCGCTGAGGGTCAGACACAACTGAGCGACTTCACTTTCACTTTTCACTTTCATGCATTGGAGAAGGAAATGGCAACCCACTCCAGTGTTCTTGCCTGGAGAATCCCAGGGACGGGGGAGCCTGGTGGGCTGCTGTCTATGGGGTCGCACAGAGTCGGACACGACTGAAGTGACTTAGCAGCATGCCATTTACAAAGACATCAAAAATAATAAAATAGCTACAAATAAATTTAAAGTACAAGAAATGTACACTATTAGACTGTTGAAAAACTTAATGACTTACATAAAAGCTATAGTAAGTTCATGGATTCTAAAGCTTAATACTATTAAAGTGGAAATACTCCCCAAATCGATCTACAGATTCAATGCAATCTCCATCAAAATTCCAGTTGTTTTTGAAGAAATGGACAAGCTCATCCTAAAATAAATATGGAAATAAAAGGGACTCAGAAAAGTCAAAACAATCTGGAAGAACAAAGTTGGAAGTTTCGTACTTTGCTATAACCCTTACTACAAAACCACAGTAATCAAGACTGTAGTACTGGGCTTCCCTGGTGGCTTAGTGGTGAAGAATTCGCCTGGCAGTGCAGAGCACATGGGTTCGACCTCTGGTCTGGAAGATCCCACATGACGCTAAGCAACTAAGTCCATTCAGTGTAACTACTGAGTCCTTGAGCCGCAACTACTGAGCCCATGTGCTCTGCAAGGCAAGAAGCCACTGCAATGAGAAGCCTCTACACCACAACTGGAGAGTAGCTCCCACTGGCCATAACTAAAGAAAAGTCCAGGGAGCAACAAACAGCACAGTCAAAACTGAAAAAAAAAAAAAAGACTGCAGTACTGGCCTAAGGACAGCCATACCAACAGAAAAATACTGAGGGTCCAGAAATACACGCACATCTATAGTCAACTGAATCACTACAAGGATGCAAAGACCTTTCAATGGGAAGAGAATAGTCTTTTCAACAAGTAGGGCTGGGACAACTGAATATTCACATGCAATAGGATTTGGACCTATACCTCATCTCACATACAAAAATTAACCCAGAATGACTCAAAAGCCTAACCGGAGGAACCAGGAAAACCTTAGAAGAAAACATACGCATAAACTTTCACAGCCTGTGACAAGCTAATAGCTTCTTAGATAAAACACTAAAAAGCAAGAGAAACTGAAGGAAAAACAGACTGAATTATAACAAAATTTAAAAAATTTTCCTCTTCAAAAGACCCTGTTAATAGGATGAAAAGACAAAGCTACAGGCGAGGAGAAAATATTCGGAAACCATGTATCTGACATAGGATTAGAATATAAAGAACTCCCAAAATTCAAGAGTAAAAGACCAAATGGCAAGTGGGTAGAAAAACAAGGGGCTTTCCTGGTGGCTCAGATTGTAAAGAATCTGCCTGCAATTCAGGAGACCTGGGTTCAACCCCTGGGTCAGGAAGATTCCCCTGGAGAAGGGACTGGCAACCCACTCCAGAATTCTTGCCTGGAGAATTCATGGACAGAGGAGCCTAGTGGGCTACAGTTCATAGGGTCACAAAGAGTTGGACACAACTGAGCAACTAACACATACACACACAGAAAATAGGAAGAGATATCAAAGAGGGCACATAGATGCCAACGAAACACATGAAGACGTGCTCAACATCATCAGCCTTGTGGCCACATCAAGCATCACTGCAAACCTACACAAATGGCTAAAATAATAGTGACACTACCAAATTCTGGCAAGAATTCAAAGAAAATAGATTGGCAAGACACTGCTGATAAGAATGAAGGGGGTGGCGGGAAAGTGGAGTTGGCTACAAAGGGGCAGCAAGAGAGATCTTTGTGATAAGAAAAATGTACTGCATCTAGACCGTATCAATGTCCATATTCCAGTTATGACATTATATATAGTTTTGCGAGATGTTACCACTAGGAGAAACGAGGAACTCTATTATTTCTTACAACTGCATGTGATTCTACAATTATCTCAAAGTTTAATTTTAAAAATGGCTTTTAATACACACACAAAACCTGCAGAAGAATTTTATTTTAAAATTTGGTATCTAATATCACACTGGAACTATTCCTAGTTACCAGGAAATATCTTTTTCCTTTTCAAAACATGTAATTCAGCTGTGCCTTCTCTGAATTTAAAAAATATAATTTATTAAATATAAAGTTGCTAAGGTTATAATTTTAACAGTTACAGGCATACCATTAGCACTTATTAAAAGTGCAACTTTAGTTGTCACAGTGGGCAATAAAGGAAGCAATATTCTGTAATACCAATCCATTTTAAGAAACTGAGATAATGTCATGTCTTACAAAGAAAATAATAAAATACACTAAATTTTACAAGGCAAGATGTTATGTGAAATGCTTTGAGAAAATAAATTTTAAAAGAATATAAGCTGCAGATTTTAGAGGAAAAGGAAATATTATGTTCATTCTATCATAAAGGACCCATTCAGCATAACTAGAGTCCTTTTCCTTAGGCTAAAATATATCTAAAACTTTAAGGGCTTTACCAATACATGTAGGATTTGTATATATGCCAAATATAGATTCACCCATTATTACTAACAGATTAACAATATAAAGTGAATACTGAACACAGAGTAAAGATAAACATGTTAAGGTTAGAAAATGAACAATAAGAACCTACTGTCTTTGGCTGCTGATTTACTTTTTTATCCTCTAGATCCTTGAATTTTGATCGAAAAGAAACCATTTTCTCTTGAAGTTCTGGTGTACATAGTTCATACACATCCAACATAAGAGGGAATTTCACATCCTATATACAAGCCAAAAATAAAAAGTGCAAACAGAATTTAAAAGGTAGTTATTTAAAATATTTATCACACTTTTACATTACTGCTTTCATATTCAAATAAAGCTGAAAATAAGACCTGTAAAAATCATGTGGAGACCCATGCAGTTGAAAATATAGTTCTTATTTTCAATCTGGCCCTAATTTTTAGATAAAAATTCTTTTCAACTTCTCCGTAAATATTTTAACCCATCAAACTAACTGCAGAGGAGCTACCAAAATTTTAAACAAATGAAGCATTTCAGAAATACTAAACTAGCAGATTTCTTCAACTACATTTAACCTGCTTATACAACCCTAAGTATATCTGAACATGTATTAATGAAATTCAGCTCAAGAGGTTAGAATTATATACCCATTCCCGAAGGATCAGTGTACCCTATGGATACACTGCAGAGCTACAGTTTAATGAAACGGACAAATCATAAGGCTTGCTGTGACATCAAATGATTATTCTTTGGGCACCAGTAATTTAACAATTTCCTTTCACCTGGAAGAAAGGAATCACATAGAATACAATGTGTTATATTGCCGCTTAGCCCACTCCTGTCCCCAAACCTACTGGACCGGTATCTCTGCAACTGAGGATCTGGTCTAGTGGTACTACTGGGGAAAGGAGGGCATACATCAGAATTACCTGGGACTCTTGAGAAACATAAGACCCGAGGCCCCACTTAATCAGATGCTTGGACAGGGCTGAGGGGCAGGCAGGCATGTGTTAAAAGAAAAGGGAAAATAGACAATTCCAATATATATTCTTGATTAATAACCACTTGTCTAATATTAATAACTTCTCTATAGTATTTTGAAGTGAGTTCTAAAAGAATAATCTATTGTAAATAAGGAATTACCTTCAAAAATTATTACAGTAAATCATTACTAACCTTAAGAACTTTAGCATTCACAGATTCCTTCTCTTTGTAAAAAAATCGAACCATCTGAATAGTTAAGTAAGCAGGTAACCGGCTGATCTTTGACTGAGGAGAGAAAATGGAAAGAAATTCTGTAACATGCAAATGCCACGCAAGTTTCTAATTCCTCAGTTTGGTAAAAACAAAGTCTGGGTAACATTAATTAACCAGCAACCAACCTTTTGATTAAATGGAATTGGATTCCAAAACTTACAGATTTGATGTACAAAGCATTTCTTTGCAATGTTGGAGACTGTTTGGTGATTTCTTCCTGAAGTCGCTAAAAAAGAACAGAAGACCAAACATTAAAAAAATGTCTTCTGCAATACAGAATTATATCTTTAATTCTTTAAAAAATTAGGACTATTTAATAGATAATATATAGTATGTCAACAGATTTATACCCGAGAAATACTGTGAATGAAGACAAAGTAAAAAGGCTTTTAGATATGGTTTAGTTCTTAAAAGGCATGAAAATAATTTGTCTTTATTTGCATGAACTCTTCACAATGTAAATCATATTTGAGTCTTTTAATTTATGATCCAAATGGTCAGATTCTGAGAGTTTCTACTGTGTTTTATACAACATAAGGAAACCTTTCATGGTATTCTTCTACTTACGGATCATCAGAATATTTGTATTAGAGGAAAAGGAAGAGAATGTAAGTAACTCTTTTTCTTTATGTTTTATGTAGCTAAGCCTTCCAGAACCAATCAGTTATTGTTAAATTTGAGAAAAGTCACAACACAGAAAACCTGTTAATCTAACAGATGTGGGAAAGCCTTCAGCCCTTGCATCTTCTAACCAGTGTCTGCCTTTCCATCCTTACAGCCTGGGTGACACTGAGCAACACAGGTCTCCCTCTGGGCATCATCTGTACTGGCAGTGACAGCACTTCACTGCAGTGCTGGTGTCAGAATTACACGAGTTAATACATGAAGAAAACTTGGAGAACTATTTGGTACATAGTCTATGCTCAGTAAGCATGTTGGGGGCTTCCCAGGTGGCATCCACCTGCCAATGCAGAGACGCCAGAGACTCACGTTTGATCCCCAGGTCAGGAAGACCCCCCGGAGTAGGAACTGGCAACCTGCTGCCATATGCTTGGAAAATCCGACGGACAGGGAAGCCTCACAGGCTACAGTCCATATGGTTGCAAAGAGTCAGACACAACTGAGTGACTAAGCAGCAACAGCAGCAAGAATTGTCTTATACTCGCATAAAAATCATTCCAGGTTTGATTTTTAAAACTTACTAGCCACATTACGAAAGGAATCACTATGGAGTCAGTTTTTAACATTTAACCAAGTTTACTCAGCAATGAAGAGGTAAAGAAATGTGGAGCAAAATTACTCAAGGATAAAACCAACGATGACAAAGCATCTAAAATTACCAAGACAATTAATGTTAACATCTCATGAAAACATGAAAGCATATCTGGTACTTTGCAAAATTTTTAACATGTGCTCAGTTATGTCCAACTCTTTGCATCCCCATGTACTAGAGCTTACTGATCAGGTTAACTGTATATTACTATCATCAGTCCACCATCATCAAGATGTTCCAGGTATATAGCTTTCATTGAGTTTTATAAAATTATTAAGAAAATATCCTGGAAAGTCCTTGTCAAAACATTCTATCCCACACTCTCCAATTAACATTTTGATGCCATGAAACTTGCCCCAATTCACTGCCTAGCCTTCAAAAGACGTACATACTTAGGAATACTGAGGAATTCCCTGGTGGTCCAGTGCTTAGGACTCAGCTTTCATTGTCAAGGGGGCATGAGTTCAATTCCTAGTGGGAGAACTAAGATCCCATAAGCTGCACGGCGCAGCCAACGTTTAAAAAAAGAGAGATGTACATATTCCCCCAAACTATCAAATAAATGACAGACAAGCAAAATTGTTCTATTTTACCAATGTGCCCACTAAAATAGGTTCTTTAGTATGACAGTGGGGAGACAGAACTAACTGAATAGTGAGAGAACCAAGTTTTAGATCTGGCTTTGCCACAAACCAATAAAGTCACTTAAATTCTAGGGCCTCAACTGCAATCCTAGTGCAACGGCAGAATGTCTACAGGCCCTCATCTGCACGGGCCAATCCCAGCGTCTATCTCGCCAGTATTAACATATCCTCATTACAATGCCCCCGAGGCCTCCATCAAGCCTCTGGTAATAACATTTTTGTCAACCCATCAATATAAAGCCTTGTTTTATGAGTCTTCCTGCTGTGTAATGACACCTTAACACACACTGTTGACGCAATAACACTGAACTCACAGCCAAGTACACTGTAACTCAACCCTGAATAAAGCTGATCTAACGTTATTCTCTCCTTAAGGCCATCAACACCTTCCTGCACTTAGGACACCAGAAAGCACTTCAGCAGCATGCCAGAAGGCCACTATCCACAGCAAGATCGCCTACAAACGCACAAAAATTCAAGAAATGTGGCAGTGAAATTACTGCAAGACACATACTAGTTCCCACTGAAACTAGAAGGCAGAGAACCTCAGGTGAGACAGGGTGACTCACACATCTCAGAATTTTTGCCACCTTGTGCATGTCTACAGGTGACCATGAAAGAACCAGGAGTACTGGGGTTACAAATAAAAGTTAGCAAGTAGGTGTATTTGCAAATAAAAGAATCCACAAACCATGTGGATCAACTGTAATTGTCCTTACCAACTTAAGTCCTGTAAAAAGATACTTGACTTCTTGATTAATGAAACAGCTAAGCTGAAGCTGACTTTCCTTTCCTTTAGTGACTTCTTCTTCTTCAGATTCTGTACACTTCATGCTGTGCAAAGTAAGTTAAGGAATATGCCAACAGCCATTCAATTTGCTATATAATCTCTAACAAAATAAGTTATCCCAATGCTTTTAAAATTAATAACATCATTCACTGGTATTTAAAACATTTCAGTCTCCCAGCAGAGATTCATTTCAATACTTAAAAATGCTCATTCACTTACCAACAATATGGATTAATGAGTGTGTAAAATAGGATAAACTCTCAGCAAATAACTTGGTATTTATATAGTCTTAAAATGGTCTTAATAACTCAAAGGTAATTATCTACCCATGATCTAGAAAATGCTGCTCTCCTAAGTTCATGTTTATTAACTGCTTCCATTTCATGTATGTAATTTTGCTGATTTATCCCATTTCATACAATTAAAAATTAATTCTCTGTGAGGTGAATTAATGAGGCATTCTGTTGAAGATATTCTTAGGAAAAAATAATGAATGTCCTTAAAGAGTCCATTTATCTAAAAACCTCAAGATCACTCCAATGGGTATTTTTTCAAATTCCTAATTTCCATATTTTTTAACCATAAAAACCTCTAAAGAATTTCCCTTCGTATCCCATCCACCACTCCAGTCAACAATACTATTTATACCAATTCATATTCAGTAAGTTATGATTACAGTTTATATGAATCTTGGCTCATAAGGATACGTCGTCTCAAATTCAACTCCAAAGAACTGATCAATTAAACTTTTCTTTTTAGAAGGTGTCACTGCTGATGCAGATGAAGAATCTGTCTGCAAAAATTTAGATGAAATAAAAATTCCAATTTTACTTCACATGGATATTAATGTACATCACCTCCCACACAATCCAGTTTAGTAATGCATATTTTTTTTTTAATGTAATCCCTGTCTGCAAAACCTTTCTACTGATCAAAAAATATTACCAAAACATTACAGATGCTGAGTAAGCGCAACGGATTAAATTCAGTGAATAATACATTGATTTCAAGCATCAAATGCAAGCTGTCAAATTCCAACTACAGATTCATTTATCTCAAGTATTCAAGGACATGTCTGTCTATTAAGATGAATTTACTTCAAGACTTTCAGGGTGGGATGGAAGGGAAACTCAAAGCCTACACAAATATATTTCAATTACCTCTTTAACAGTATCATCCTCTATAGCTTCCAATTTCTGCTGTAATACTCGCATCATTTGTACCCAACACTCATTAGCATCCTGTAATTTAAAAAGTGACACAGTTAAGTAATCCTGGCGGATACAGTGTTTGATTCACAAAATACTTCCAAAATAATTACTGTTTCCTTAGGGAAGGGGAAAAAAGTTGTTTTGTTTTAAATATTAAGCCAAATTAAATATTTTATGACCTTCAAAACAATGAAGCATTCCAGAATAGTTTGTTTATTCATTCAAGAGATGTTTAGTGAACTCATTATGCTGAACACCATCCTAGATACAAGGACTACATGGCAGTCAACAGAGTAGAAAAAAGTCCTAGTGGGGAACATAAATAAACAAAACACAACAAATTCAAAAGAAAAAAAAAAAGCAATATGGGAGTAGGAAGTGATTAGGGAAAGAGGAGTGTGCTCTTTTAGTAGGACTGTCAAGGAAAGCCTGTCTGATGCCTTGACATTTGAGCCATGAGACCTGAATGAGATGAGGAGGCAAGGCACATGCCTATCTGACGGCCAAAGGAAAAATAGCAAAGGCCCTACAGAAAGAGGATATGTAGAGAGTTCTTTTTTTTAATAGCAAGGAAGCCAGTGTATCTGGAGAGAACTGCAAGGGGAACAGTGGTACATGACAAGCTCAGAAAGGCAGGCAGGCAGGAGACTGTTTAGGACCCAGACAGAAAACAAGGGGACCAACATAATCTTACATTCTTTAAAGGACTCTGGGGGCTATGTAGAGAAGCACCACAGAGGGCAGAAGCAAGACGGTCAGTTACCAGACTACTGCACCTATCCAGGCAAGAGATAATGGTGGTGTGAACTAGAGGGGACTGGCATTTGTATTTCCAAACAGAGCTTAGTAAGTCAGTGTAGGACACCTAAGTTTTACATGTACAAAATGAAAACCACAGAACGCTTGCCCTGATTACCTGCTGAAGATACTGTCCTTGTTCACCCTTCTCTGCAAACTGTGGAAAAGCCATGTGCAAAAATTGCAGTAGAATAATTGGTGGAATACTAGAAGAAGTTTTATCCATGGAATCAAACAAATCTCTAAGGGCTTAAAAACAAAGCAAATACCTGCTTAGTAAAATAGTGACATAGTTAATATAAATAAAAGCTACTGTAAATTAATTCTCAATTAATAAAGAACTGCTTATTATTTTTAAGTATATCTATTCCTTTTGCAATTGCTGGATCCCTAATAAGAAAAAAAAATTGTTTTTAAATCTTAAAGAACTCATCAGAAGACTTCATAATGCAGTAACTAGCTATAAACAACTTCTGGCTGGTGCACTAAATCTTGCTATCCAATGACAGCCTTTCCCTTCCTAACAAAGCAGTGTATATTCATTCAGTAGAGAACACACAACTTTTGCCCAGAAATCAAACAGGCTTAACTGCTACAAATGAGCCATTATCAGGACATCAGGTAAGCACTCCCAACACTCCTCCCTTTAAGCCTATACTTGGTTGCCTTGTACTGAACTCCTGAATACTGCAGTCTGAAATATGTTTAAATCCTTAAACATACTTCCTGAACACTTTTAAAACTAACTTGCCTTCTCTGATTTTGAAGGCAAGTATTCAGTAAACGCTTTTGGTAGAATATACAGATACTGACCTGCAGTAATGTACTGTGCTGATGCCATCTCTCCTGAAGCTCTCAAGGCGCCTGCATACCTATGAGCAGTAGGACAGTTAGAGAGATTCTGAAACTCAGACGGGAAGAAACAAGTTCAAAGGGCTCATTAGGACACTGACACCCTCAACTGTAAGCTTCCCTGAGCTGTCCCACCATTTTTACTTCTCTTTCAGTCTTGGTTCCTTTAAGAATTATATGGGCAAAAAGGACTGCTAAGAAAAAGCGGAATTTAGGTAAATGAAGCCTACTTTACATTCTTTCCCGTCTTATCTATAATATTTTCTACAAACTGTGCATAACAAAAAGGTACATATTTAATGTCCATTATTACAAAGAAAACAAAATATAATTTGAGAAATGAAGAAAAAAGCTTTGGATCAAAAACATTAAATGGAAATCAATACGCCTACATTCAGCACTAATTTCTTATAAACACAAAATAAACTCCAAGTCCTTTTCCTCACCTATAAAATGAGGGGGGTGTGTGTGTGCGCATGCACTCCCTGTGACCCTGTGGACTGCAGTCTGTCAGGCTCCTCTATTCGAGGAGTTTCTGATTTCTACATTCATTTTTATGAATCTCAGTTAATTTACAGCAGTACAAAGGACTGGTCACCCAAGGAAATATTCAAATCACCATATCTACTTAAATATTTCATTCAGATAATATTAAACACCGGGCCACGGGGAAGAGCTGAGCAGCTGACCAGGAAAAGGTACAATACAACACTAACCTGAGAATGATAACAATGTTCCATTAATTTGACTACAAAATGAGTCATACAGAATTTGTCAAAATTGCTCACATCCAAGACTTAAGATGCATACCTTTCACTAGATATAAATTATATTTCAATTAAAACAAAACAAAAACTCTGTGCTTATATAAGTGAATGAAAGAGGTCACAGAAAATGTTAAATTATATTTAATTGAAGAGTCTTGTTTTTTTTAACGTGTTTAGATCTTTTGGAAACTCCTACAACTAAAATATTCTTAATTTTTTAATATACAATAATCCATGAAAGTGTTAGTTACTCAGTTGTGTCCAACTCTTTGCAACTCCACGGACTATAGCCTACCAGGCTCCTCTTTCCATGGGATTCAATTCTCCAGGCAAGAATACTGGAGCAGGTTGCCATTTCCTTCTCCAGGGGATCTTCCTGACCCAGGGATCAAACCCATGTCTCCTGCATTAGCAGGCAGATTCTTTTACTGCTGAGCCACCAGGGAAGGCCCCTAAATTACATATGTTCATTAAAAAATTAAAAATCATAACAGTTTCCCTGTCAGACACTTTAGCACTTTTAAAGGGCACTTCTGAAGTTAAAATCAAGTACTCATAAAGCAAGTGCATCCCATATCATCACTGAACCATGTCATTACATAACGGGCTGCTGTTACAAATTTACATCTAGCTACAGGGTAACGGGATCTGCCTGCCAATGTAGCAGACTTAAGAGACGCAGGTTCAATCCCTGGGTCAGGAAGATCCCCGGAGAAGGAAATGTCAATGTGCTCCAGTATTCTTGCCTGGAAAATTCCATGGACAGAGGAACCTGGTGGGCTACAGTCCATAAGGTCGCAAAAAGTCCAACACAATTAAGCATGCATACACGAGCATTCACATAGCCATACACAGGATGGAACGATTCGACATTTATGACAAAAGGTGCATTAATGAATTATCAATCTCTTTTTAACAAGTGGAAATAGGAAGATCACAGATGATTTAATACCATCGCCCCAAAACTGTCAATATGATGCCAAGAAAATATATAATTCCTAATTAAGGTAAGACTATCCAATCAGCCAAATAACATTCATAATGAACTTTACAAAGAAAAACCATTAATTAGAGAAGAGGAACTGGACACAAGTACTGAGAGGTTTAACAGATAAAAATATTGAGAGTGTTTACAGACAAAAGAACCAATAGAGTACTTTTCCCAATCTTTGTCAAGTCAATAAATAAAAAAATGATATAGACAATCTGAATGTAATAAACTTAATGCTTATTATACTTTATCACCTACAAAAAGAGGATGTCTTGACTATATTTTAATCATTTGTGAAATATTCGCTACCAATCAATCATAGATCAGATCAACTCAAACGTTCATCGACAGAAAAAAGAATAACTATTTAGTAGTATATGCCTGGCGATGGCACCCCACTCCAGTACTCTTGCCTGGAAAACCCATGGACGGAGGAGCCTGGTGGGCTGCAGTCCATGAGGTCGCTAAGAGTCGGACACGACTGAGCGACTTCCCTTTCACTTTTCACTTTCATGCACTGGAGAAGGAAATGGCAACCCGCTCCAGTGTTCTTCCCTGGAGAATCCCAGGGACAGGGGAAGCCTGGTGGGCTGCCGTCTATGGGGTCGCACAGACTCGGGAACGACTGAAGCGACTTAGCAGCAGCAGCAGCAGTATATGCATACAATGGTGTAGTCTACGGCATGAACAAAAATGAACACACACACACAACATGGAAAAGCCAAACATAACCAGACTCAAATAATATATAATATGATGTTTCTGTTCATACAGAGTTCAGAGTTCAAAAAAAGCAAAATTACTCTATGAGGTCAGGTGAATACAACTTTGGAAAGAAGGGGAGGGGCTGTGGACTGGAAGGGACTGGTGAGGGGATTTAAAGAGTGCTAACAAGATTCTGTTGATCCATGTTGGTTACAGGGATGTGTTCATTCTGGGATAATACATTTCTACATGTTTCTGTATAATTCAATTATTAAAAACAAACGGGTTTTGCACAGCCAAGAAAGGCATAAACAAAATGAAAAGAATGGGAGAAAATATTTGCAAATGACGCAATCGACAAGGGATCAATTTCCAGAATATACAAACAGCTCACTGAACTTAACAGCAAAAAAAAGCCAACTCAATCCAAAAATGGGCAGAAGACCTATATAGACATTTCTACAGAGACATATAGATGACACATGAAAAGATGCTCAAGTTTTCTAATTATTAGAGAGATGCAGATCAAAGCTACAATGAGGTACCACCTTAACAGTCCTGGCCATCATTAAAAAGTCTTCATATAACAAAGGCTGGAGATGGTGTACAGAAAGGGAACCCTCCTCATTGTTGATGGGAATGTAAGTAGGTGCAGCCACTGTGGAAAACTTTATGAAGGTTCCTTAGAAAACGAAAAATAGAGCTACCATATGATCCAGCAATCCCACTCCTAAGCATATATCTGGACAAAACTATATTCAAAAAGATACATGCACCCCAATGTTTATAGCAGCACTATACACAACGGCCTAAAGCTTTTAAAAACTTGTTTAATAAACTTGAATATTGTTTAAAAAGACTAGCACAGAAGCAAAGAAACTGGGAGCTCTCGAGCACTGCTGGAGAGGATGTTAAACGGTACTTTGGAAAACAGTTTGGCAGTTTCTCAAATGTTGTTTGACAGAGCTGCCATGTGAACAAGCAAACTGCTCACAACCAAGAGAAATGAAAACAACTCATCTGCACAAAAACCTGTGCTTGAATGTTCACTGCAGCATCACTTATACCAGCTAAAACGTGGAAACAATCCAAACGTCTATCAACTGACAACTGGAAAGCCAAAACACAGCATATCCACAGTGGAATATTATTCAGTCATTAAAAGCAGTGAAGGACTAATACATGCTACGCGTGCTTCGTCACTCAGTCATGTCTGACTCTGAGACCCTACAGACTGCAGCCCACCAGGCTCCTCTGTCCATGGGATTCTCCAGGCAAGAATACTGGAGTGGACTGCCATGCCCTCCTCCAGGGGATCTTCCCAGCCCAGGGATCGAACCCAGGTCTCCCGCACTGCAGGCGGATTCTTTACCATCTGAGCCACCAGGGTAGACCTTACATGCTACAATATGGATAAACCTAGAAAACAGTATGCTAAGTAAAAGAAGCCAGTCCCAAAAAGACCTTATAGTGTATGACCCCATTAATATGAAATGTCCAGAATCAGCAAATCTGTAGGACAAAAAGTATACTAACGGTTGCCTAGAGCTGGAGTTGGGAAAGGTATAACAAGCAAGTATGAGGGTTTTTTCTAGGTGGGGGCGTATTCTGAAATTAGACTGTGGAATACTTGCATACTGTTGTGAATATAATAAAGACCAACTAATTAAACACATGAACAGGATGAATTTTTGATAAATGAATTATATCACAACTAAGCTGCTAAGTAAATATACAGAGAAGTGCAAAAGAATACTATTCATCCAAATGTGAACCTTCTTTACCCAAAAAAGACATAAAACAATCTCTCTTCTGTCTTACCTTTTAAGGGCATCTTTGAGTTCAGGCACAGAACGAATACACTGAACTGTAGCATTCATGTAACAAGTATTACCAAGGTTTGTCAATCCACATGGTAATTCCATCTGGTAAGGAAAAGGATTAAATCAATTTTATAGAATGACACAGCATATATAAATCATTAAGCACTTTGAAGCAAATGGTTTACCGACTCACACCAATTTATATTCCACACCAACAATGTTTTTATTTTCCTAACAAAAAAAGTTGTACTTGCATCATGCTGACAATCATTTTGTGTTTTAATTCCTGTCGTGAAAATAAAGAATTTTATCAGTCCTGCCTCCTCTGCAGGTTTATCCCCTAGAAGAGGGTAACAAAATATATACTGAAACACTTCAAGGAGACTTCCCATGTGGTCCATTGGCTAAGACTCTGCACACCCAATGCAGGACACCCAGGTTCAATCTCTGGCCAGGGACCTGGATCCCACATGCCCCAACAAAGACAGGGCACAGCCAAAGTAAATAAATAAATTTTTTAAAAAAGGAAACACTTCCAAAAAATGAATGGTACCATATAAATGCTGGGTAGTAGAAACAATAATAACAATAATATTTGACAAGAATGTGTTTGTTAGCCAGTTTCTAAACCAACACTACATTCTTAAATTAAGGATAAAACTGTATGTATTTTTACCATGGAAGGTTTTGAGAATTTAAATATCCCAGCATTTAAACTGTGTAACTTCTTTAAGCTTGTTTTGCCAGAAAATAACAGTAAACACTTTAACAGCACTGTCTGCCAGACGCCTTTATTACAGATATTAATGACTTTGTAATGAATTGTTCAATTAGAAAAGGATCCCACGAGCCAATTTCAAAAACAAAACTCTGGTTTACTGCTGATAACATGCATCCTGATGTCGATTAAATCTTCAGAATGCGCAGATACTACTTTTTGAGTCATCTTACTAACTGTACTTCTTAAAAAGTAATAATCAGGCATATAAAACGTGGCATGTCTTACAGCAGATGCCAACTGTTCTTCTGTCATGTCTTCTACAAAGACAGTTTTAGCTGAGGGTTCCTCAGGAAGAGCATCTGCTGACCCCATCATCAGTACAGTCATTCCCTGTAAAAAAAAAAATCATGAAAACTCAAAAGCTGACCATGTTTATGTTCAAGAAAATAAGTCAGACACAGAAAAACATACATCACGTGCTTCTGTGTACCAGAAAAGGTCAACCTAGACAGATCAGTGGTTGCAAGGGCTGAAGATGGGAAAAGAGTGTCTGGAAATGGGAATACATTTCTTTCTGGGGTGACGGAAATATTCCAAAATCAGACTGTGGTGAAGGTTACACAACTCTGTAAATACACTAAAAATCATGAAATGCTAGGGTGCTGCTTCAGGCGAAAGGTCACCTGCGAAATGCTGGAACATCTGTATCTTGACTGTAGGAGTAATGACATGACTGCGTAAAGTTAACCAAATCCATGAAACTCTAAAGTAGGTGAATTTTACTCTCTATATACTATATTTTATTTATACCTCAATAAAGCTAAGGACAAAAACACTGTCACAAAGCTGAGAATGTTTTCAATACTGGAAAGGAGAGAATTCTTCAATCATTCATCTTTAGTGGCATCATTTCTCTCCATAACACACTAAGCAGTGGTAATATTCCTGTGAAAGTCTATTCTATAACTGTAACCATTATTTACAACTGAACAGAAAAATCTCCATTGTTGGAAATCATCAAGTCAAATATATAAATTAGTTCAAAATGTCCTATTTTATAATTCTACATATTATTAACCTAAGGAAATACTCATTTAATACAGATGTAACATTCCACACAATAGAACAAAGAAGACTGTCACCCTAAAACTCAACTCATAATCTTGAAACGTGAACATCGTACTCAATATCTTAATTGGAAGACATGAACACCTGAGACAAAGAGGGTAGAGAGGTTTAAAAACAGGGGAGAAAAGTCAGAAAAATGTATTTTTTAAGAAAGACCAATAAGATAAAAATATCTAGATGATTAAATTAGGAAATAAATAAGGTCAACAAACTCAAGCCTTATGAGTACCTATGACAATCATTCTATCACCTATTATTTTTACTTATACTTTCTATAAGATAATAGCAAAGGAGTATTAAGCAATCACTAAAGAATTTTTTTCCAAAGACAACTGTCTCAGGAAAACCAAACAGTTGAAGAATATACTAGCAATAGTCAGCTAGAAAATACAACTGAAAAGAATGAATACCAAATAATCTAAGAGTAAACATAATAAGAAATATATAATATTTTAATAAGAAAACTAAAGCTTTACATAAGGATATTAAAAAAACATCTAAATAAGCTGAAGGACACAACAAATTTCTGGACTGGAAAAATTACTATAAAGATATGATTCCAAATTATTATATACATTTAATCAAATCCCTTTCTGAGACCTTACAAAATGATTCATTCATGCAATAAACTCATGTCCATGAAAACAGCTAAGAAATTTCTGAAAAAGACTAAAACAATATCTTTTAAATTAACAGTTTAATTTAAGAATATTAACAATTTAGAAAAATATTCTAGCACTTTACCTTATGACATGCCATGCCCAAAATGAATTACAAATTGAGGACTTAAATGTAAATAAAATAAAACAATTATAAAACATCCAAGTTAATTTTTAAAAAATCTTGCCATTTTCGAAGGTTTTTCTAGAAATGACATAAAAGATGAAAGGACTAATGACACTAACTACATAAACCTTAAAACTTCCCCATTACGACAATCACAATTTTGACAAACTTAAAAAAAAAAAATCAGTGTATATGGATACAACAGAAAAATGGGCAAAGCAGAAAACAAAAAAGGCCTAAAATTAATATATCAAATAAGCTTTACCTTAAGAAGCTAGCACAAGTATATATTAAAATCAAAGTGAAAGGAGGAAATAGAGCAAAGAGGGAAAAATCAATAAAATAACAAATGAACAAGCAAAAGTTGACTCTATGAGGAGTAGGGGAAATCAATAAAACTAAACAGCTTCTCCCTAGGTGACAGAGACAATGAGCAAGAAATCACAATTTGCCACTACGGAGCAGGGTAGGTGGGGATGTTGAAACGATAGCACTACAGAGTCTAGAATTAAAGGTTATTAAGAACATAGTATGCCATCAATTCAACAACTGAAACTAAACAGGCCAATTACCTAAAAAACACAAATTACCAAAACTGGTGTAAAAAAAAAAGTAACATCTGAAGAGTCCTACATTTATTAAAGACCCTAAATTCTTAATTAAATGTCTTCCCACAAACAAAGCTCCAAGCCTAGAGAACATCACTGGAGAATTTTCTGCAACAGTATCAGAATATGAACTCTTTCAGAAAAAAGGGGAGATAGGACTACTTTTGACTCATTTTATAAGACAAACATTACACTGACAGCAAGACTCAAAGACAGTCCAAGAAACTACAGACCGAATTTTTCACACAAAGAAACAAAAATAATTTTAACAAAATACTACCAGTAGAATCTGAATTATATTTAAAAGAAAATACATTAAGATTGGTTAACTAAAAGGAAGTATAATTCACTGCATTAAGAAATAAAAGGATAAAAAAATTAACATTTCAAAATATATGTAAAAAGTATATGACAAACTCAACTCACATTCATGATAACTTTCTACAAACTAGAAACAGAACTTTCCTTAACCTGATAAACATCTATTAAAAAAACCTGTAAGTAATCTGTAAAACAAGGGACCAAAAATCTACAATGGGTAAAACTCAAGAGCAAAGAACATTACCAGGGATAAAGAGGAACAGTTCATTCTGATGAAAGGTCAACTCATAGAGCTATTAACAATCCTATACATGTATGCACCTAAAAACAGACGAAACTAAATTAATACAACTGAAAGGAGATATGATCAAATCCACAAGAGATGGAGATTACGACACATTTAATAAAAGACACAGATAAAACATCAGTTAGGATAGAAAGAACATGAAGACTATACACCAACTTGACCTAAATGGCATTTACAGAACATTTTACCCAACAATAGCAGCATGCCGTATTTTTTCAAGAGCACAGAAAACATTCAAATGAATGGAGTAAAACAAGTTATCAATAAATTTCAAAGGATGGAAATAATATTGGATATGTATGTGACCATGACAGAATCAAATTAGAAATAAGTAACACAACATATCAGAAAAAGCCCCGTATAACTGGAAATGAAATACAGTTCTAAACAATCCATGGCTCAAAAAAGAAATCACAAGGTATATTAGAAAGTATTTTAACTGTATAATAAAAACACAGCATATATAATAAAAACACAACCACTAGATTCAGCTACAAGTGCTTAAAGAAAAATTAGTAATAATAGTTTTAAATGTCTATAAGAAGAAAATAGATTTTTTATAATCTAGGCATACACCTTAAAGAGCAAGAAAATGAAGTAACTCCAAAGAGAAAAAAATAAGAGTAAATATCAACAAAATAGAAAATGGGCAATATGTAAAATCAGCAAAGTCAAAAACCTAACAGACTTATGATAAATCCTCACCAACACTGATCAAAATATTTTTATTAATAACAGAAATAAGGGTCATTGATAAATAATGATGATCTAATAGGATAACTAACAATTATTTCAGACACTAGGAACAACTTTATGTCAATAAATTCAACGTATTTAAGCAAATTCCTCGAAAGAAAAATATTTTTAAAAAAACGTTAAACATTAAAACATTAAAAAAAAACATTAAAAACATTTAAACAAAACGCAAAAACATTAAAAAAAAATCAAAATAGCCTGGTGTCTACTAGAAAAACACTATCAAATTCCCATGAAGAAAACCCAAATCCAGATGTAATGTATTGGTAACTTATTTCAAATATTTACAGAAAATAATACCAATCTCACACCAACTCATTCAGAAAACAGAAAGGAAATACATCCCAACTCTTTTAAATGAGTGTCCCACATAACTCTTGACGACAAAGTGAGGATAATGCAAAACAAAACCACTAATATGCCTCATCAACACATAAAAATATCTTTTGAAATATGAGAAAACTAAATCCAGCAATAACTAAGAGATAAATACATCATGATCCAAGTGAGTCTGTTCTCAAAGTGTTGTCTGTGAACCTCCAGGGGTCTCTCAGATTCTCTCAAGGAGCCAGTGAAGTCAAAACTGTTTCAATAATACCAAGATGCTATTTCCCTTTTTTAAATGTGGTGATAGTACGTGAACCGTGAACTTCCAGATGTTCAAGCTGGATTTAGAAAAGGCAGAGGAACCAGAGATCAAATTGCCAGCATTTGTTGGATCACAGAAAAAGCAAGAGAATTCCAGAAAACCATCTACTTCTGCTTTATTGATTACGCCAAAGCCTTGACTGTGTAGATCACAACACACTGCGGAAAATTCTTCAAGAGATGGGAATACCAGACCATCTGACCTGCCTCCTGAGAAATCTGTATGCAAGTCAAGAAGCAACAGTTAGAACTGGACATGGAACAACAGACTGGTAGTGGTGAAAGGAGTACGTCAAGGCTGTATATTGTCACCCTGCTTATTTAACTTATATGCAGAGTATATTATGTGAAATGCCGGGCTGGATGAAGCACAAGCTGAGATCAAGATTACTGGGAGAAGTATCAATAACTTCAGATATGCAGATGACACCACTCTTACTGGAAGAAAGTGAAGCGGAACTAAAGGGCCTCTTGATGAAAGTGAAAGAGGAGAGTGAAAAAGCTGGCTTAAAACTCAACATTCAAAAAACGAAAATCATAGCATCCGGTCCCATCACTTCATGGCAAACAGAAGGGGAAACAATGGAAACAGTGACAGACTTTATTTTCTTGGACTCCAAAATCACTGCAGATGGTGACTGCAGCCATGAAATTAAAAGACACTCGCTCCTTGGAAGAAAAGCTATGATCAACCTAGACAGCATATTAAAAAGCAGAGACATTACTTTGCCAACAAACGTCCCTCTAATCAAACCTAGTTTTTCCAGTAGTCATGTATGGATGTGAAAGTTGGACTGTAAAGAAAGCTGAGTGCCGAAGAATTGATGCTTTTGAAGTGTGGTGTTGGAGAAGACTCTTGAGAGTCCCCTTGGACTGCAAGGAGATCCAACCAGGCAATCCTACAGGAAATCAGTCCTGAATATTCACTGGAAGGACGGATGTTGAAGCTGTAACTCCAATACTCTGGACACTTGATGAGAAGGACTGACTGATTTGAAAAGATCCTGATGCTGGGAAAGATTGAAGGCAGGGGGAGAAGGGGGTGACAGAGGAAGAGATGGTTGGATGGCATCACCAACTCAATGGACATGAGTTTGAGTAAGCTCCAGGAGTTGGTGATGGTCAGGGAGGCCTGGCGTCTGCAGTCCATGGGGTCACAAAGAGCTAGACACAACTGAGCGACTGAATGAACAAAGAACTGAGTTATCAAGCCATGAAAAGACTTGGAAACTTAAATGCATATTACTAAAGATGTCAATCTGAAAAGGCTACAGACTATAATTCCAACCATACGACATTCTGAAAAAGGCATAACTACAGAGGCAATAAAAATATCAATAGTTGTCAAGGGTAGTGAGAGATAAACATGTATAAAGAATTTTTAGGATGGTGAAACAACTTACACATCACTATACATTTGTCCAAACCCACAGAACACATAATCCCATGAGTGAACCCTAACAAACCATGGCCATTCGGTGATAATGATGTGTCAATGTAGGTTCATCAATTTAACCAATGTGCTACTCTGTGGCGGATGCTGATAATGGAGAAAGCTATTCACACATGAAAGTATAATAAAAATTACAAAGTACCAAGTAAGTTAAAAAAAAACAAAACACACTTCTGGATACCAAAATTACTTGATAGCTGTCTTCACAATAAGCCTACACGAACATTTGTGTTGGAAACCTGACTACTTGCCTTTTTTTAACAAAATACAATTTTTACTTAAAACAACTGACAAATTATGGGTTTTTAGACTTGAGTATTTAGTAACATTTTTTCAAAAATGAAGAAATTGAGCTAGTAGTTTCAGGGCAAAGTACTGACAATATTTATAGCTGCCAATGACAAAATTAGAGCTTTTAAGTGAAAAGAATTTTCCATCTGTCACTATGCATCTGACAGTTTTCTAGAATTAAAGACTTTTCCACTGAGGTTGGTAGTGATATTAATAAATGCAATTTTGAAGAATTATATAATGAAATGCATGAGCAGTTCATGAAACTACTTACATGAAAGTAAGATCTAAATAACTCAGAAAAACAATTTTTCCAAATGACCAATATATGATGTTTCAAAGTCATTCACAAGTATAAGATCCATTCTTCAATGCAAAACAGATTTTTAACATACAAAAGGTCACTGATGTGGTTTCTAAGACATCAAGTTCAGTTCAGTCACTCAGTCATGTCCAACTCTTTGCGGCCCCATGGACTGCAGCACGCCAGGCTTCCCTGTCCTTCACCAACTCCTGAAGCTTGCTCAAACTCATATCCATCGAGTCAGTAATGCCATCCAACCATCTCATCCTCTGTCGTCCCCTTCTCCTCCTGCCTTCAATCTCTCCCAGCATCAGAGTCTTTTCCAATGAGTCATCTCCTTGCAGTCCAAGGGACTCTCAAAAGTATTCTCCAACACCACAGTTCAAAAGCATCAAACAAACCAATAAACCAACTACCACATGCTGAGTTTTGGTGTACTATTAAAGAAAAATGTTCACGATTTTAACTGAAAAGACATCTCTCTTTTCCAAATATTTAACTATTATGAGACCAGATATCTTACTTATACTTCAGCCAAAGCCATATATCACAACAAACTGAGACTGCAAAAACAAAACTAAAAATTCATTTATCTTCTATTAAGCTAGACTGTCAAGAGACATGAAAAAATGTAGAACAAGACCATTCTTTCACTTTGCTGTTCTGAAAAATATTTTTTAAAAATGAAATTAACAGGTTAATAGGTTTGTTACTGCTACTTTTAAATGAATAATATTTTTAATTTCTCAGCCTTTTTTTAAACTTTTTATTTTGTATTTGGGTATAGCCAATTGATTAACAACGTCATGACAGTTTCAGCTGAACAGTGAAGGGACTCAGCCATACATATACAAGTATCCATTCTCCCCCAAACTCCCTCAGTCTTAATTTCTAATACAATAAATATTGATATAACCCATATATATGAAATTTAAAATAATTTGAGGGTTTAAAAATAATTTGAGGGTGTAAAGAGGTCACAAAGATTATGAAATCTGAGAGCAGCATGTCAAAAATGCAAGGTTTAATAGTGAAAAACCAGTGAGACTAGCCAGATTATCAGAGTAAGAGAGAAAAATATGATCCTTTCAATAAGCAGGAAAAGCACTTAAAATTCAATAGCCATTCATAACTTAAACAGCCTCAGTGAACTAGTAAGTGACAAAGATATACACTTCCACCACTTTCTAATCAACACTGTATTAGAAGTTCCAGGAGTGAAGTAAGGCAAAAAAAGAAACAAGTCATAAAGATTGGGAAAGGAAAAGTAAAACTGCCTCAATTTGAAAATAGTCATGCTTATGTTCATAGAAAACCCAGCGGAATCTACAAAAGAACTACTGGGAACTAATAAGTGAATTTGGCAAGGTCACAGGATAAATATAAACTGTATTTTTATAAACTAGCCAGGACCACTGGAAAACAAAGATTTTTAAAGTCGTTAACAGCCAAGAAATAAGTTCCAGAGTCTAACTAAGAAAAACTATGTAAGATTTCCATACTGAAAAGTTATCTGAGCTAAGAGAACTGAACAACTACACGTTATTTAAGGATTTTGGTACTCGATACCTTTATGATGTTCATTCTCCCCAAACTGAACTGCAGATTCAATGCAATCTAAGACAAAATTCTAGGAGTCCATTTGTAGGAACTAATTCTAAAATTATAAGGAAAAGAAAAGGAGCTAAAATAATCTTGAGGAAATAGAAAAAACTTGGAGAACTTACACTACCTTATTTCAAAACTTATTATAAAGCTTCAGCAACCAAGACCATGTGGTACAAGATTAATCAACTATACCAATGAAACAAGAGTTCAAAAATAGGCCAACAATTGATTTTCAAGAAAGATTCCAAGGCAAATCAATGAGAAAAGGAAAATATTTTCAATATGTGATGCTGGAACAACTGGATAGACAGGAAAAAAAAAAAAGCATTAAAAATACATTTTGTGTAATAATTAGGGAACTGCATTACAATTAGTATTCTTAAGATAATACTCACATTTTTCATTTTGATGTTCCCCCAATCATCATCCTGTTTTAAAGACAAATAATAAACATTTAACCATCCTTGTATAATCCAAACATAATCTAAAAATCAAGTAATTTTAAATTACTTCAAAATAAAAATTCTCTGCATGCAGATTTTAAAATTACTGTAATCAAAAATATTTTTTAAAAAGCAAACAAAAAAACTAATGCAGCCTTAAAACTAGTAGGTCTAATAACTGTTTAAACTACCCAAGATACCACCTAAAAGACAGTAAACTTGGCAGCACAAAGGTAGTGAAACCCTTGATTGATGACATATGACAGACGCTAACTTTCTGCATGTTTGGAACCAGCAGAGCTAAAAACAATTTATGTGTTAAAAACAAAGAACAACCTAGGGAATGAAATAGGTCTACACAATTAGAATGATTATACAACTAATCACCCAAATCAAGAGACTTTGAGAATGCAAGTGCTGCTACAAATTATACCAGGAGAGTAAATAAGACCACCCAAGGCAAACTAACCATTACTAATATTTGCTGCATCCACAAATATTTCTCAGGACCTAAATTTCACAACTATGCATCAATTAACAAATACTTTAACTTCTGTATGTTAATTTAAACCATGTTTTCTGAAATGCCCTGATTGGCACAGATATTTTGGCAGCTAAGCCCTTCCTTTCATAGGAGGTCAGTTCCTTATCACTCCTTCCTTTCCACAGAAGGTACCAGGCATTCCATATGCTTCCCTTGGGTGGTGCTACTATCTCTTTTTGGACATCCTGCTTCAAAGGGGAAAGTAAGTTCCTAAATCCCTTCTCAATTTAAGGACTATTACTGCTAATGAAAAGGAATGGTAACTACATATGCCCCTGAGATAATGTACTTCTCCAAGGTCACACAAAGTTGAACCCAGATCTGCCTGATCTGTAAATTCCATGTTTTTTTGGTCCCTTATATGTTACTTAAACCTCTCTGATCATCAGTTTCCTCTTTTATCAAATACATAAAATAATTTACTTTCCTCATTTTTAAAGTACATACAGTTGAATATGAAAGAAAATAGAAGAATAAGTATTCTTATACTGTTTTACTGCCCAGTTAACAGGGGTAGCCAATCCTTATCTCTAAAATAACTAGAGCTCCTTAGCACTTCACATCTAATTCTTAAAGAAAATGTACTTTAACATCTATACTTGCCCAGGATTACAAATAATAATAAAGATAACACCTTTAAATCTTTTCTGTGGCCCTTTATCAATGATATTGGTAAGCCCAGACTCCTAACTGAAATCAGTGTGATCATTGTAAGTGAAGTAAAGGAAAAATTAAGTTGTATTCATTGATACCATGCATTTAAAATAAACACATTAATGCTGCTCAATAGCAGTGTTTTGAAACAGCTACAGTGTTCCTTTCTTAACATGAATAAGAATTTTAATCCCATAGACTATATACAGTCACCAAATAAAAATACCTCAAATGTTACATTTTCTGGTGCTAATTATTTTCACAAGTACGTAATGAAAATTTCGACTGAATTTTACCTTCAGTGTTCCTCCTTTCACCATAACTTTCTGTCTGGCCGGCTGGACTCCAGTCAGTGCAAAAAGCTGAGCCTTGAACACCATCGGAGGTTCATCAGTATTCAATTCTACACCTTCAAATTTCTCCTTTCCCCATTTCACAGTAACTGCAAACAAACCATAATTTTGTTTTCATTTACAAAATAACAAGGTTAAAGATCTGGAAGATCCTTAGAACTACCAGGCTAGTTCTTGAACACCAAACTATGTTACTAATCTTTTTACTCTACTAATGCCTACCAAATCAGAAGTGAAGTGAATGCAAAAGATCTTGGATAAAATTTAACTGGATCTAATCCAACTCTCATTTGATAAATAAGGAAACTGAGACTTAAAAGAAACAGACTGATTTATTAATGTCACAAAACTAGTCAGTAAATATTCAAGGTTTCTGAATCCTCCTCCAATATCTTCAAAAAATGACAACACTGAAACACCTCCCAGAATAGAATAAGGTTCGCAGGCTTCAAAATGTGTTTCAGTTCAATTCAGTCGCTCAGTCGTGTCCGACTCTTTGCGACCCCATGAATTGCAGCACGCCAGGCCTCCCTGTCCATCACCAACTCCCGGAGTTCACTCAGACTCAAGTGCATCAAGTCAGTGATGCCATCCAGCCATCTCATCCTATGTCGTCCCCTTCTCCTCCTGCCCCCAATCCCTCCCAGCATCAGTCTTTTCCAATGAGTCAACTCTTCGCATGAGGTGGCCAAAGTACTGGAGTTTCAGCTTTAGCATCATTCCTTCCAAAGAAATCCCAGGGCTGATCTCCTTCAGAATGGACTGGTTGGATCTCCTTGCAGTCCAGGGGACTCTCAAGAGTCTTCTCCAACACCACAGTTCAAAAGCATCAATTCTTCGGCGCTCAGCCTTCTTTACAGTCCAACTCTCAAATCCATACATGACCACAGGAAAAACCATAGCCTTGACTAGACGGACCTTAGTCGGCAAAGTAATGTCTCTTTGGTCATAACTTTTCTTCCAAGGAGTAAGCGTCTTTTAATTTCATGGCTGCAGTCACCATCTGCAGTGATTTTGGAGCCCAAAAAGATAAAGTCTGACACTGTTTCCACTGTTTCCCCACCTATTTCCCATGAAGTGATGGGACCAGATGCCATGATCTTCGTTTTCTGAATGTTGAGCTTTAAGCCAACTTTTTCCCGCTCCTCTTTCACTTTCATCAAGAGGCTTTTTAGCTCCTCTTCACTTTCTGCCACAAGGGTGGTGTCATCTGCATATCTGAGGTTACTGATATTTCTCCCGGCAACAATCATTAAAATCAGGTAAGGTCTGTTCCCTGAGCAAGAAGTGGTCAAGTATTAAGAAAAATGCAGGAATTCTCTGGCAGTCCAATGGTTAGGACTCTGCTTTCACCGCAGGAGGCTGCATTTGATCCCTGGTTGGGGAACTAAGATTCTAAGTGCCACATAGTGTGGCCAAATTAAAAAACAAACAACAAAAAAAGAGAAAAGTAAAAAAATATACCTGAATCATTAAAAAATATAGATATCCTACTTCACAGCCATTCAGATGGCTCTTACAAAAACAACATGACAAACACACACACAGAAAATAACAAATGTTGGCAGGGATGTAGGCAAACTGGAACCCTTGTGCATCTCCATGGAAATTTTAAAAGGTGCCACCACCATGGAAGTGCAGCAGTTCCTCAAAAAATTAAGCACAGAATCACTACTAAACGATCCAGCAACTCCATTTCCAGGTATATACTCAAAAGTATGGAGAGCAGGGAATCAAACTGATATTCACATGTCCATGTTCATAGCAGCATCATTTAACAGCCTAGAAACAGGAGCAACCCACGCGCCCATCAGCAGATGAAGAATGAACAAAATGTAGCATATACGTACAATGGACGTTACTCGGCCTTAAAAAATAATGGAATTCTGACACATGCTACCACATGGATGAAACTTGGGAGACATTATGCTAAGTGAAATAAGCTAGGTAACAAAAGGATAAGTACTATATGACTCTACTTATGTGGGGTATCTAGAGTAGTCAAGTTCACAGAGACAAAAAGTAGAATGGTGGTTGCCAGTAGAATGGTGGAGGCTAGGGAGAAATGCAAACAGGAAGTTATTGCTAAATGAGTACAGAGTTTCCGTTTAGGAGCATCAAAAATTTCTGGAGGTGGATGGTGATGTTTGCATAGCAATGTGAATGCACTCAAGGTCAAAAACTGTACAATTAAAAATGGTTAGAACTATTACATATACTTTAGAACACGTAACATATACTTTACCATAATAAAAAATTCAATCAATCTCATAAAACAGCTACTTTTGAAATACGTAAAAATAAACTAGGGAATTCCCTGGTGTTCCAGTGGTTAGGACTCCACGCTTTCACTGCTCAGGGCCTGGGTTCAATCCCTGGTCAGAGAACTAAGATCCCCAAAGCCCCATGGGCTGCCATTTAAATAAGCATACTAACTCAAGGATCTACAAAGTTTGTTTCCACTGAAACGTTTATACCTACTCAAAATGAAACTCCCACAACTAGTAGTTTTCTGATTTCTCTCATTACTAAAATCAGAATGTAAAAAAGTGACCCTGGAACATCCCCGGCAATCCAGAGATTACGGCTCCATGCTTCCACTACAAGGGGCTTGGGTTCAATCCCTGATCAGAGAACTAAGACCTCTCATGCCATGCAGCACCATTAAAAAAAAAAAAAAAAAAGTGTGACCCTGACTCCAAATCCCAGTTCAATCAATGTTAGCATTCATTCAGTGATAAACCCAGTAGAGTGCATTAAGGAGATTCTATGGACTTACAATTTAATAAAGGAAAGACAGAAAAAGGTTACAATAACCAACAACATAATATGAATATTACAAATGCCAGAGGAACACAAGGGAATACTTCATGAGTGAGGAAGAGCACCCTGGAGAAAGTGACACTACGAGTTACCACTATTGACTCTTGAGTCTCAAAGAAGAAATTAGGTGTTAGCCTGAGAATAAGAATAAAAGCATTTCTGGAAAAGACACTCAAAAGCATAAGGCAGCACTGGTATCCTGAGAGACAAATAAATCCCAGAGTGAAGGGGAAGCAGCTGAAAAAGGAGAAATGGACCAAGGATCAAGTCAGGGACGACAACGTAAGTCATGTTAAAATGTACAGGCTTATGTTGTACAAAACGCGCAGCCCCTGAAAGGTTTATAAAAGCCACTTTGGTTTGAACGTTAGATCACTCCAGCAGTGGCAGAGAAAATATAGGTTTGAAGAGGGAACAACTACAATCACTGAGATAAGCCAGAAACATAAAACAATAGCACAAACAAAAGATGAGAGAGGACAAGATCAGAATAGTATGAGCAATAATGAAGATGAATACATCTGAAATTTATTTAACTATGTCACTGTGGACAAGTTAAACTTTTCGCTTACCCATAAAGGACAATTATACCAGTACCAAACGATTATGTTGAAGATTAAAACAAAGCAATATGTATAAAAACCTGAGCTTTGCACCAAACACAAACGTATTTACGGCACTTACCCTTCACCATATATGAGACAGGATTTTTTTTTTACTACATCTTATGAATCAGTACTTAAAATGATCTTTTTTTAAATATAGGGGTTTTCACAGAAACTGGAAATAAACATTCTCAATATGGAGATGTCAAAGGAAGAAACCTTAGAAATCTACTTCAGTTCCCTCATTTTGGAAATAAGAAAAAGATCTGATTAAATATTTAAGATGTAACTCAATTTTTAAGCTAGTAAGTTTGGTGAGTACAGGCATTTTTCGAGGGGAACAAAGACAGGGATTGGTTTAACTGTGAGCCTACCTGTGTGTTTAAGTATCAGCATACACTGATATTTACCCACCATTACTTAATGCCCATCAAATTTTTTATTGCATAAATAGAATATTTTAAGTACCGTTCTACCGTTAATTGTTAAGGCTTTCAGAAAGAGGTTGAACAATCATTAATAAAGCATTCAGGCACACAAGAGTTCTGAGGACATTACTCCGCTGTGGTTCCCCTTTTGCCTGGTAAAGCAATAAAGCTATGCTTTCCTACTTCATACTTCTCCCCCCAAAACAAAAAATCATTATTAAAGTATTTAATTCAAAAGCCTAGAATATCAAGAATCCACCTCGAGTTTTAAATATTATTCCTTTGTTTGATGTCATTTTTTCAAAATGCTAAATGTTCACGAAAGGAATTAAGATAAGAGTGTCAACCATGGCCAATGAATCACACACCCATAGCCAACTGGAACCACCAGAGGTTTTAGGTGCCATTTTGAATCAAGACTGAGAGACAGCAAGGTCTATTAACTCCAGTAAAAACGTGATCCTGCCTCACACACTGGACCACCATCACGCCAAAGGGGGGGGGGGGGAACTGTCAAATGCCAATCAAAATGAAATGATGCCCTGCCCGCGGATATTTGTATTCCTTCACCTCTCAAAAGCTAACACTGTGCTTCGGCCGTGGAAGCCCGAAACAATGTTTCATGAAACAAAAACGAAGCAAAAAGGTAAGTTCGCCATTTGCCTCGGGATAAAACTGAAATTGATGCAAAAGGGGCGGTGGCCGCAAGGAGTAAGCCGAGGAAAATCGCAAGAACGTCGGAAGCTAACCTCCCATCCCCGGCCCCTCCATCACTCCCTGGCCCAGGCTTCCCCTCCTGGCCGCCTCCCTCCCGGGGCTACCACTCGAGAAGCCCGGGAAATGCCACCGCACCTCCAGCCTGGTCCACCCTCACCCCACCCCGCACGCGAGGACAGCGACACAAACTATTCTGCAGAGTCACCACTCGGAGGGGGCCGACGCGAGCTGCTTCCCCACCTCGCCCCCCGCGCCCACCCCACCCACCCAGCGGCGCCGGGGGCCCCGGGCTCGCCTCGCGCCGCAAGGCCCGAACTCGCGAGGCGAGAGTAAGGGGCGCGGGGTCCCTCGGCGCCGCGGTCTCCCCCGCCCAGTGCTCGGCCGGGAGTCCGCCCCGCAGGCCGGGCCTACCCAGCGGCCTAGCTCCGGGCGGGACTGCGGGCGCGCGGCGAGGAGGGGCTCACCGGAGTAGAGCGGCATGGTGGGGCGCGGGAAGGCCGGGCCTGGCGAGGACGGCGAAGGGAAGGGGGCGCGAAGGAGGTGCGGAGGCGGCTGAGGCGGAGGCGCGGCGGTGGCGGTGGCGGTGGTTGCGGCAGACACGGTGCGACAAGAAACTCATTCAAACCGGCCCCTGGCGATGACGCAGCAGCACGCCGCCCTCCTGCCGAGCCACCGGGCGATTGCGGGGAGGAAGCGAGGCGGGGCCTGCGGGTGGAGAGACCAGGGCGGCGAGGGCGGCGGGAAAAGGGGCGCGCGCGGCCGCTGCGCCGCACAGGTGCGCGCCTGCGCACTGAGCCCCGCCTGCGCCCACCAGCTCGGGCTCCGCCCCGCTCCGCCGGGCCGCAGAGGGAGCAGGGGGACCTGGGTGTCCCTGCGGCAGCCTCTTCAAAAAGTCTTCCACCCCTGTTTCCAAATGGCGGGGCGGTGCAAGCTGCGGCTTTATTCTTTCTACTAAAGGAGCTGGGTGAAAAGCCTTGCCCGGCCCCTCAACTTGGTCTCCTTATTAGTGAAAATGTCTGGCCCTCCCTTTCAGGATTTTGCACAAAAATTAACATCAAGGTACTTGGAGGGTATTTCATATAGGCTTGCTTTGGTTTTAACGTGTTACTGTTGTTTCTAACACCTGTTGGGACTCTAGTTTGGATCTAGTAAAGGAACAGACACAGCGCCCCTGACTGCCCCGCAGACTTACTCGCAGCCTCCACTTAATAGTCCTCGACCTCTTTCCCCAGCCTGGAAAAGGAGGAAATGAGACTGGAAGGTTCCTGTTGTTGTTTGGTTGCTCAGTCCCCTCTGACCCTTTTGCGACCCCACCTAGAATGTAGCCCGCCAGATTCCTTTGTCCGTGAAATCCCAGGCAAGGATACTGGAATGGGTTGCTGTTTCCTTCTCCAGGACGGTTTCTGAGGCCTCTTCAAACTCAAGTTGTCATGACTGAAATCAGTTTCATTCTAGATGAGCTACAGAGGAAACAGAACCTGTAAATGAACGAAGGAATTTCGAAGAGGTCCAAATTAAAGATGTTTCCTGCCTAATATAGAGGTTTTATAATGATCCTTTATACTGCAAAAGAGGAGCTGGGATTGTGGCAATCTCAAAACTAAAATGGGCCATATTTCAACCCAGTTGGAGAGTGATTTCATCAGTCTACATCAGGAGTCTTATTCACCCTTCACTATTTCACTATTTAAGACCCAAAATGTGACCAAGAGGACACGAAGATGCTGTAGAACATTAAAGTAACGTGTAATATTAAGTCATCATAGGTTCAGATTTTTTTTAAATTGGAGTATAGTTGAGTTACAATGTTGCGTTCCTTTCAGATGTACAACAAACATATATATATACAAAAAATTCTATATAGAATATATAGATTCTTTTTCAGATTCTTTCTCAGAATCAGTTCAGTTCAGTCGCTCAGTCCTGTCCAACTCATTGCAACCCCATGAACCGCAGCACGCCAGGCCTCCCTGTCCATCACCAACTCCCAGAGTCCACCCAAACCCCTGTCCACAGAGTCGGTGATGCCATCCAACCATCTCATCCTCTGTCGTCCCCTTCTCTTCCTGCCCTCAATCTTTCTCAGCATCAGGGTCTTTTTCAGTATACGTTATTACAATATGCTTAATAAACTTTTCTATTCTATACAGTTGGTCCTTGTTTATCTATTTTATATAATAGTCAGTTCAGTCGCTCAGTCGTGTCCGACTCTTTGTGACCCCATGAATCCCAGCACACTAGGCCTCCCTGTCCCTCACCAACTCCCGGAGTTTACCCAAACTCATGTCCATCGAGTCGGTGATGCCATCCAGCCATCTCATTCTCTGTCGTCCCCTTCTCCTCCTGCCCCCAATCCCTCCCAGCAGCAGGGTCTTTTCCAATGAGTCAACTCTTTGCATGAGTTGGCCAAAGTACTGGAGTTTCAGCTTCAGCATCAGTCTTTCCAATGAACACCCAGGACTGATCTCCTTTAGGATGGACTGGTTGGATCTCCTTGCAGTCCAAGGGACTCTCAAGAGTCTTCTCCAACACCACACTTCAAAAGCATCAATTCTTCGGCACTCAGCTTTCTTCACAGTCCAACTCTCACATCTATACATGACCACTGGAAAAAATATAGCCTTGACTAGATGGACCTTAGTCGGCAAAGTAATATCTCTGCTTTTGAATATACTATCTAGGTTGGTCATAACTGTCCTTCCAAGGAGTAAGTGTCTTTTAATTTCATGGCTGCAATCACCATCTGCAGTGATTTTTGAGCCCCCCAAAATAAAGTCTGACACTGTTTCCCCATCTATTTCCCATGAAGTGATGGGACTAGATGCCATGATCTTCGTTTTCTGAATGTTGAGCTTTAAGCCAACTTTTTCACTCTACTCTTACTTTCATCAAGAGGCTTTTTAGTACTTCACTTTCTGCCATAAGGGTGGTATCATCTGCATATCTGAGGTTATTGATATTTCTCCCAGCAATCTTGATTCCAGCTTGTGCTTCTTCCAGCCCAGTGTTTCTCATGATGTACTTTGCCTATAACTTATATATAGTATTGTCTGTTAATCTCAAACTAATCTATCCCTTGCCCCAATTTCCCCTTTGGTAACAGTAAGTTTGTTTTCTGTATCTGTGAGCCTATTTCTGTTTTGTAAATAAGCTCACTTGTACCATTTTTTTAAGATTCCACATATATGATATTTATCTTTATCTTAGTGTAATCATCTCTAGGTCCATCCATGTTGCTATAAATTACATTATTTTATTCATTTTTATGGCTAAATGGGAAGGTATGGAATACATTGTGTATATAGAACCCCTCCATCTTTATTCACTCATCTGTTGATGGGGCATTTAGGTTGCTTCCATGTCTTGGCTACTATAAATAGTGCTACCATCAACACTGGGGTGTATGTATCTTTTCAATGACTTTTCTCCAGACATATTTCCAGGAATGGGATTGCAGGATCATATTGTAACTATTTTTAGCTTTTTAAGGAAACTCCACACTATTTTCCACAGTGGCTGCACCAATTTACATTTCCACCAACAGTGCAGGCGAGTTCTCTTTTCTCCATACCCTCTTCAGCATTTATTACTTGTAGACTCGATGATGGCCATCCTGAGCAGGGTGAGTGGATTCTCCATTGTAGAGCTTTTTGGGGTTGTTTTTTGCCTCAAAGTGTGGCACACAGAACTTCTCAGACCAGGGACTGAACCCATGCCCTCTGCAGTGGAAGCACAGTCTTAACCTAACCTGGACTGCCAGGGAAGCCCTCATTGTAGTTTTGATTTACATTTCTCTGTTTCTCTGATAGGGCTTCCTTGGTGGCCCAGTGCAAAAGAATCCACCTGCCAGTGCAGGAGATGCGGATTTGATCCAGGGTCGGGAAGATCCCCCGGAGAAGGAAATGGCAAGCTACATACAGTCCACGGGGTCGTAAAAGAGTTGGACATGACTTAACGACTAAACAACAACAGATTTCTCTAATAATCAGTGACGCTGGGCATCTTTTCATGTGCCTTCTGGACATCTGTATATCTGCTTCAGAGAAATGACTATTCAGATCTTCTTCCCATTTAACAAAATGAAACTATTTTGCTGCATCAGGCCTTAGTTGTGGTATGTGGGAATCTTTGTTGTGTTTTTCCTCTGTTAGCTTTCAACATACATCTATTTCTTCAACGTCTGTATTCCCCCCACCACATTATAAAACAGAACTGTGGCTTCCCAGTAGACACTCTGGACGTATCAGATGCTGTGAGAACTGGATGTAAGAGAAATTTTTTTGAGCTTGCTTGTTGTATCCATGACCAGGGAGTCTTCTAGTATGTTTTCAACATACACAGCCCCAACTTTTGGTACAACTAACTTCTAGCCTCACTGGGGGACCTGAATTTAAGACAAAGGGGGCAAAGTGAGGATCTGAAACAATGCTAGCACTGAACGGAAGCGTAGAAGGAATTTTGCATGGCTGGTCTCCATGGATGTCTGCAAGACTTGTAGATAACCAGCCACCCTGGTGCACACCTTATACATGCCTAAGTCCTGATCTACTTGTGTCTAATGGAGAGAATCTTCTGCTTAAGGTGGATTTCTTTAAATAATAAATATATTGGTAATATCTTATCCTGTTTATTTATAAACAAGGTCTGTAAAAGATGGCAGATACCAGAAAGGCTTTAAGTTGGTGAACCCCTCTACCGTTTGTTGCTTGGAATGGCCCCCATCATCTGGCCAACAAAAATCCTATGCATCTCTAACGTATTTAATACTAACTCTTTTACATTTGCTTCAAGCCTGCTCCTATACCCCATTTCTATCCAGTAGCAACATCACAGCTGTTTGCTCTTCTGATTCATCAAGTATGTACTGAGTGCAAGACGTTCAGTAGAAGCTGTGGATACAAAGATGAACCAAACAAAGGTCCTTCCTCCCCCTCCTGAGACTTAGAATCTACTAAAGATTGAAATTGGCTCTGAATGCATCAGAGGTCTTGCCTGTAAACAACAGAAACCGGAGGCAAGAAGCTCATGGGTGATACAGGGTAAACTTACACAATTATTAGCAAAACCTGGGAACCAGGCAGAGGTCATGGATAGAAACCCAGGGACATGGGCAGCAGGGAACATAGGCAGGGTCACATCATAGAAACAGTCTGGCCACTCCTGCATGAGTAATTTCAAATCCCAAGTCTACTTCACTCTCTCAAAATTCTGTGTCCTGAACAAGAACACATAGTTCACCAATGGCAAGGAAAGGAATGCCTGACTCCACTTCCCACTCAAACACACTGGGCTACGGGGCATAAGCTGCCCCAAATTAAAGGGCTAGGTATTTATTTCTTACATCTGCTGTAACAAATTACCAAAAATTTAGTAGCTTGAAACCACACACACACACACACACACACACACACAAATTTATCACTTTACACTTCCGGCAGATGGAAGTCCAAGAAGTGTCTTAACCTTAAGGTATTGGCAAGACTGCACTCTTTCTGGAGGCTCCAGAGAAAAATTCATTCCTTACCTTCCCCAGATTCAAGAGGCTCCCCACATTCTTCGTCTTCCGGCCCCACTCCAGCCAAGGCACCATTTGACCTCGGCTTCCATCCGCCCAGCAACTCTTCTCACTCAGAGCCTCTGCCTCCTTCTTTATAAAGCCCCTTGTGGTTACACTGGCCTCCTCTGGATAACCAGGATATGTTCATTTAAACTATCTAGAGTAGTTGTAGAGCAGAAACTAACACAACATTGTAAAGCAATTATAGTCCAATTTTAAAAAATAAACTAAATCAATTAAAAAATAAAATCCCTAATCAGACCTGCATATAAAGTAATCTCCCAGATTTAGGAGATTCAGGCATGGGCATCTTTGGGGAAGCATTACACTGTCTACCACAGGCTTCCTCTTCCATAAAACCCCAGTAAAGATGCAAACAACATATATGGATACATTTTATATTCCCAAATAATATATGAGGAGCAACAGCTTTACTTCATGAGGCCTTCAGCAAAGACCAACATTTCTTCCAAAAAGTTCTCTGCTATCCCCTAAAGCAGAACGTCTCAGTTCAATGCGGATGTGAACCACCTGGGATTCCATTAAAGTGCAGACTCTGATTCCACAGGTGTAGGATGGAACCTGAAAGGTGATGCTGTGAAAGTGCTGCACTCAATATGCCAGCAAATTTGGAAGACTCAGCAGTGGCCACAGGATTGGAAAAGGTCAGTTTTCATTCCAATCCCAAAGAAAGGCAATGCCAAAGAATGCTCAAACTACTGCACAATTGCACTCATCTCACATGCTAGTAAAGTAATGCTCAAAATTCTCCAAGCCAGGCTTCAGCAATACGTGAACCGTGAACTTCCTGATGTTCAAGCTGGTTTTAGAAAAGGCAGAGGAACCAGAGATCAAATTGCCAACATCTGCTGGATCATTGAAAATACAAGAGAGTTCCAGAAAAACATCTATTTCTGCTTTCCTGACTATGCCAAAGCCTTTGACTGTGTGGATCACAACAAACTCTGGAAAATTCTGAGAGAGATGGGAATACCAAACCACCTGACCTGCCTCTTGAGAAATCTGTATGCAGGTCAGGAAGCAACTGTTAGAACTGGACATGGAAAAAAAGACTGGTTCCAAATAGGAAAAGGAGTACATCAAGGCTGTATATTGTCACCCTGCTTAT
This sequence comes from Oryx dammah, assembly GCF_014754425.2. Lineage (NCBI taxonomy): Eukaryota > Metazoa > Chordata > Mammalia > Artiodactyla > Bovidae > Oryx > Oryx dammah. The sequence continues at coordinate 26,622,436 of NW_024070206.1, forward strand.
TTAACTTCTATGCAGAGTACATCATGAGAAACGCTGGGCTGGAAGAAGCACAAGCTGGAATCAAGATTGCCAGGAGAAATATCAATAACCTCAGATATGCAGATGATACTACCCTTATGGCAGAAAGTGAAGAGGAACTAAAAAGCCTGTTGATGAAAGTGAAAGAGGAGAGTGAAAAAGTTGGCTTAAAGCTCAACATTCAGAAAACGAAGATCATGGCATCTGGTCCCATCACTTCATGGGAAATAGATGGGGAAACAGTGGAAACAGTGTCAGACTTTATTTTGGGGGGCTCAAATATCACTGCAGATGGTGATTGCAGTCATGAAATTAAAAGACGCTTACTCCTTGGACGAAAAGTTATGATCAATCTAGATAGCATATTCAAAAGCAGAGATATTACTTTGCCGACTAAGGTCCGTCTAGTCAAGGCTATGGTTTTTCCAGGGGTCACGTATGGATTTGAGAGTTGGACTGTGAAGAAGGCTGAGCGCCAAAGAATTGATGCTTTTGAACTGTGGTGCTGGAGAAGACTCTTGAGAGTCCCTTGGACTGCAAGGAGATCCAACCCGTCCATTCTGAAGGAGATCAGCCCTGGGATTTCTTTGGAAGGACTGATGCTAAAGCTGAAACTCCAGTACTTTGGCCACGTCATGCAAAGAGTTGACTCATTGGAAAAGACTCTGATGCTGGGAGGGATTGGGGGCAGGAGGAGAAGGGGACGACAGAGGATGAGATGGTTGGATGACATCACCATCTCGATGGACGTGAGTCTGAGTGAACTCCGGGAGTTGGTGATGGACAGGGAGGCCTGGCGTGCTGTGATTCATGGGGTCACAAAGAGTTGGATATGACTGAGCAACTGAACTGAACTGAGGATGAAGCCTAAGATACTAACAAGCTCTCAGGAAATCACCCTTTTGAGCAGCCAAGCACTTGTCTTTTTCTGCTTGGTCGGAGTTGGGTTGCAAATGTACCTGGGTCTCAGCCCACAGGAAGAATATACGTGGGGGACGGGGGTAGATGGTTGCGGAAAGCACAGGGCAGCAATATCCTTTTAAGAAAGAGGAAGGGGAGGGATGTGGGCAAATCACGTCCATTCACATTTCAGTGGTGAAAACAATCATATGGCCAAGCTGCATGGAAGTTTGGGAAATGTAGTCTCTCTGAGCTCCAAGACCCCGCGCAATCATTTGATGTATTTGCTGAATAATGTACTTGGGGTGGTGATGATAGGAATTCAGAAATGAAAGAAATTGAGGTGAATGGAAAGCAGTTTGGGGTAAGAAGGTTTTAGAGAGACAGAAAAACATCTAAGCGATCAAATTCACTCATTCAACAAGTATTGATTGTCGACTCATGGACCCTACCTGGCAGATGCTAATGGTCCATCAGCAAATGTAGGGAAAAAGCTAGTACAGTAAGAGTAAATATGCATGTGGAGGACAGGAAGGAAAGTAGCTAGAATAGAGCAGAAGACGTGTGCAGGGCTGTGGCAACAGATAACGTAGGGTGGATAATATGGGAGGCAGTTAGGGAGTGCCTGAGTGCCAGGATAAAAGGTTTAGTCTCCTTGAAGCAGTTTTCTGTCTTCTTAAAGTCACTTGTCAGCACAAATGAGAAGTGTAATATTGAAATTTCTTCCATGTGCCACACATTTCCAAATGACCTTATTCCAAAGTGAAGATCTAACCTATATCAAGAAATCTTTTATAGGGATCCCTTCCAGTCAAGACAGAAAGACCACTTTAATTTTCTCTACTTCTGTTTTCTACAAGAAAAAGAATATTTGCATATCGTGTAATTTGGAGCAAGATATTTAGAGCACTGAAGCAGAAAATTAAAGTGGAGAACAGGGTGGTAGTAGCGGGAATATTAGTTTAAAAATCTCATGTACTCTTCAAGTGAGTTTTCAGTGTGACTGGACGTTCTGTCAAAACAAACAAAAAACAGCAGTGTTGTTTTCTTTCTGATAACTCACCTGGGAACCAGGGCAACAAACTAGAAACTTCCTTCCTCCTAAAAACTTGAATGCATTTTAACAAAGACTGGTGGTGGGCACTGTTTGCGAGGAAAATTGGAGGAAAAAATGTAAACACTTTCCAAAGCAAAACAATCTTTTGTATTTTTACCCCCAATTTAGTATTTATCCTCATATTCAGATTTGATTCCACAGAGAACTTCACCATTTGCATGCTAATTTTTCATATAGTGATTACCCCTGTTATCTTTCACCATACACAAATCCATTTTCTGGTTGTTATTCAATTTTTAAAGATTACAGAATGTGCCAAAATTTCCAGGTAAGGAATATTGTTGCTTTTGCCTCTAGCCTTTTTGGAAAAGAGAAGCCTTATTTTCCCTTTGCAAACCAACCCTTCTCCTCTTTCAATGTCAAGGTTTGTGTGGGTCTGGCCTCACGTGTAACCAATCAGAACACTACTTCTCTTGAAACCAAGCAGACCCCTGTAAGGGCCTACCCAGGAACAGGTCCCCCACCACATCCACCTCTTGTGTGTAGAAAAGCTTTAGTCTCCAAAGGCTTCCACGAATTCCAAAGAGCAAATTCAATCAGTGAGAAAGTGCAGAAACAAAGGAAAACAGTCAAGCAGATGAAGTAACAATAGTTTAGCTATAAAATCAAGTCAAGGAGCTTTAGTTTCCCCTCAAGGGTTCTAGATAATATCTTGAACTATATCCTTGACTTTTTAATTAATTAATTTTAATCAGAGGCTAATTACTTTACAATATTGTAGTGGTTTTTGCCATACATTGACATAAATCAGCCATGGGTGTACATGTGTCCCTCATCCTGTATCCTTGATTTGTTTTGCAGTTACTAAAACCTTGGGCTTCCCTGATGAGTCAGTCTGTAAAGAATCCTCCTGGCAATGCAGAAGTCCTGGGTTTGATCCCTGGGTCTAGAAGATCCCGAAGAAGGAAATGGCAACACACTCCAGTATTCTTGCCTGGGAAATCCCATGGACAGAGGAGCCTGGCAGGCTATGGTCCATATGGCCCAAAGGCTCAGACACAACTTAGTGACTAAATCACCACCAAAACAGAGAAAGTTAACTGCATGCTGATCACCAGCACATAGACCCAAAGCAATTAGAACCAGAAGGCTGATTGAGATTCCCAAAGCATCACCCTAGTAACATCACCATCAACCAGTCAAGAATTGTGCACAAGCTGATCACACACCCTGACACACTATCCCTCCGTCTTTACCCATCTGTAAAAGCCACTGGAAGCATGAGGCTTTCTCACTTGGCCCTGCAATCAATACTGTACTTCTCTTCCTTACAACCCAGGGTCAGCAGATTGCCTTGCTGTGTATGGGGCAGGTGGACCAACCCAAGTTTGGTTTGGTAACACCCTCTACACACAGGAACAGCCTCAAGGATAGACATGACTCCAGCAGTATGAGCATTTCCCAGGTCCTAGGAATGATTGCACCCCACTCCAGTATTCTTGCTTGGAAAATCCCATGGACAGAGGAGCCTGGTAGGTTGCGGTCCATGGAGTCGCTAAGAGTTGGACACGACTGAGCAACTTCACTTTCACTTTTCACTTTCATGCATTGGAGAAGGAAATGGCAACCCATCCAGTGTTCTTGCCTGGAGAATCCCAGGGATGGGGGAGCCTGGTGGGCTGCCGTCTATGGGGTCGCACAGAGTCGGACACGACTAAAGTGACTTAGCAGCAGCAGCAGGAATGATTAGGCTTTTCGCTGTGATTGCTATACTTCTGGGCTTTCCCAAAGGCTCAGCAGTAAAGAATCCACCTGCAATGCAGGGGATACAGGAGATGTGGGTTCTATCCCTGGATCAGGAACATCCCAAGGGCATGCAGCAGGCAGGGCAAGGTACTGCAGAGCAATAGCAGGGGGGTGTTCTCCTGACCACGACACTCCCCTGACCTTCATCATGTTGATGTACTTTAGGATCGAGTGATTTCCTGAACTTAGAAAAGAAGTGTTGACCTGGTTTTGCAATGTGGCATTTGAAGTCATTGCTGAAAGCTCTGTCAGTTCTCAATAATTTTATGCTCAAGTTAATACTTTGTTTTGTTTTTAAAAAAAGTCCTCTAGGTCAAGTACATAAAATTCACTGTGTTCTCTGCACTCTACTGGACCTTATTACACTAGACATACTACATTGGGGTGGTGGTGACGGTTCTGAGGAGCTAGTAAGTACACTGTCCAGAACTGTGAAAGATCTGAGGTTCACTTGCGTGCTACAAGTCAGCCCGCCATCACTTCATGGATCCTGGGTCGAAGCCAAATGACTTTACACTTAACAGCACAGCAAGCAGCACAAGCTTCACGTTCCCATCAGTTCCCCTTGCCCTCTGAGTCCCACAGGGGTGATGCAGAGTGGTCCAGGGGGTTGCTGAGCATGCAGTGGGGTGGGTCTGCATCACAGCTGAGGAGTCCAAAGTTTAGGGTACCTGAATCTTTTACAATAAGCACAAGCAACTCTGCCCAACTTTTGCCCTGGGGAGAAACATTATGTTTATTATACAACAGTAAACAAACCTGCCCTCTCCTTGATGGAAACAGAGTATCTCCCAAGGCTGTTCACTATATAAATCTCCTTGACAAAGACAGGGTAGAACAAACAAAGGCTGTCAAAGCTTCCGCTCTCCGGATGTGAGAAACTTAAGAGACTCACGGAGGATTGTTTCTAACAGACATTAGCCAACTTTTCATTTCAATTGTAGCCACTCTTATTTTACAGCACAAACCAGTTTTATCTTTTAAAAATTCACTTTAATCTAGTCATGAGATTTTACAAACATTTGTATGCAGTCAGGGACTAATTTATAGCATGGTTTCTATTCATCTCATCCATGAGAAAACACCATAGCAGTCATTATGAAAGGTCTCCATCCATAAATTACTTTTATTTCTCATTAAATGAGCACAGAGTCATTAGCATATTAATAACAGATATGTTTATTATTACATATCCATCAGTGCGGCTTTTAATACCACTTGAAACATGCATATCATCCTAGAGACGAATCAGTTTTCCAGTGCTTCTTATCTGATAGACATTACTGCAAAGCCATTATAAATTACTGAGGAGGTATTTGGTTAAAAAAATAAACAATAAATCATACTGCCCATATGAATCAACTCTTGTTATTGAACAAGAGTTTAACAGTATTTATCTGGTAATTCCTATGTTAACTGGAAAACATCACAGATGTATTGCCATAATTTTCTTTTATACTGGGTGCAACTTTCTACATATTTTTGCAGAGTTTTATAAAGTCATTCATTATTTAAGCAGGTAGTTTGATGCAAACATTGTCTCAATTTATCAAAGTCCAACAAACCTCTAAATATTTTAAATTAAACCAATTATCAATGAAAAAACCCCTGAACACACATAATTTTTTGAAAATATGTTTTTTGAAATTTTTATAGTCATGGCAGTAAAATAATTCTCTCAAATTAAGGCACTAAAAGGGCAATGCAACTCCCACTGAAGGTGTTCTAAGAATAATTTACATTTCAAACAGTGCATACATTTCTTATATGTTTGTTAACTTAATGTCTTTATCACTTAAAACCACAAAGAAACACATTATACAATTACAGAAATGATGTACCCCACAAAATGCTTTTAAACTTGGTTCTTTTGTACAGTTAGTTCCTAATGTCTCTAGTAGTAAAAATAACTCAATATGGCTTGGCAAAAATGCATAGATTAAATGTAAATTTTTTTTTTTGCCTTCTCCCATTCCCCAATCTACAAACTTGCTGAAACACATACAGTATTTTGTAAAGCATAATGTAAGATATTTATTTTCCATCAAGTCCACCATGGGCAATCAACAGTAAGGCTTTTAAATTCTACAGTGAGGGCACTGAAGTCAAGTGATATCACTGCTTTCTTAAAATAGTTTTGTATAGTCTTGCAAGAGCATGAAAACTGAAGTTATTTTTTTAAAAACCTTTCAGTTGTCTCATTTTGAGATATTCTCTTTACTCCTTCCATGAGCTGATCTTGATAGTGACAGCCATTCCACTTGAAAGTGAAAGTCTCTTCCCCTCACTGGTATGAGGAAAACTGTGTTCCATCATGATTGACAGGCGTTTTCTTAGAAATTCAAAAAGGCAGCACCTTTTTAAAAAAAATATATCTAGCTAAGCTTTCCCTCAATTGTACTTGCATTACATAGTAATAATTAATCTAATCTACCTGTAGGCAAACCCGCAATAAAAAAACAAAAAACAAAACAAACAATCCTCAGTGTGCTTTTGTGCCAAAGCAAGGACAGAATAACAGCAATCTTAACCCTGAAGCTTGTGATATTTGTGTCAAAGGAACAGCCTGTCTGCTCTGCATGGTTAGAGACGCCTGCTTCATCAGGTAGCATCCCACACAATTCCACAAGGCACTAGGTCACGTGGTTAACTGTTGAGGGGGGAGAAAAAAATTGTTAAGTAACGTACTCAGCTGATAAATACAAAAAACAAAACTTGAAAGGAAAGGTACACATACATTATATATAATAATTAAGTAACACACAAAACTTGGCAAACAGGAAAAGGGAAAAAATACACCATTATCTCCTTTCTGCTTCTACTGTTTCAAACACATTGTTCCCCCTACAAAGCTGTAACCAATTTTAAGTACTTTAGATTTATTCAGCTTTTATCCTGACAGGAGAGGCTGATACAGGGTTCTACACAAGGAAGACCGGAGTGAGGTAATAAAGCACTGGAACAGTATTGCAGCTGGGCAACACAAGGAGGACTGGATGTGAGCCAATCCAAAGAATTAGACTTGGTTACTGATGATACGGAATGAAAGAAACAGGGTAAATTAAAGATGGTTTTTAAGCCTGCTTGGGAGAGTTGGGTGACATTAGCAGAGACAAATCAGTTCTAGACTCAAATATCCCTCTCAGTAGAGGGTTAACATTCCAGGGAAAGATTGTATTTAGGATAAGAGAAAAAACATAGGTTTAGAAAGAGATAAAAATGGGTTCCAATGACTATGCCACAAACTGGCTGTGTGATCCTGCAAGCTGCTTAATTTCTCTGAGTCCCAAGGTTCCATGCATTAGAGAACTTTGAAGATAGCATAGCCACTTCTCAAGAAAGGGTTTAATTATGCCCTGAAATTGTTCATTTTACCATTTAAACTTTTTTTAAAATTTTGTCGAAAGTAGTTAAACTACCCTCCCCCCAAAAGAAGAAAAAATGGGTACTTAAATGAAAAGTTTATTTGTAACAGAGATAATGTCAAATAATTTTGATTAAAAAAAAAAACCTATGCTAACACAGCTAAAAATAAGATGAGCAAAGTTTCACATGAAAAGTTATGACCAATCTAGATAGCACATTCAAAAGCAGAGACATTACTTTGCCGACTAAAGTCCGTCTAGTCAAGGCTATGGTTTTTCCTGTGGTCATGTATGGATGTGGGAGTTGGACTGTGAAGAAAGCTGAGTGCCGAAGAATTGATGCTTTTGAAGTGTGGTGTTGGAGAAGACTCTTGAGAGTCCCTTGGACTGCAAGGAGATCCAACCAGTCCATTCTGAAGGAGATCAGCCCTGGGATTTCTTTGGAAGGAATGATGCTAAAGCTCAAACTCCAGTACTTTGGCCACGTCATGCGAAGAGTTGACTCATTGGAAAAGACTGTGATGCTGGGAGGGATTGGGGGCAGGAGGAGAAGGGGACAACCGAGGATGAGATGGCTGGATGGCATCACTGACTCGATGGACGTGAATCTGAGTGAACTCCGGGAGATGGTGATGGACAGGGAGGCCTGGTGTGCTGCGATTCATGGGGTCGCAGAGAGTCAGACACAACTGAGCGACTGAACTGAACTGAACTGATGTACCATATATAACACAACCAACGACAATAAAACCTGACATGGAACTAAATAAATACGATATTTATAAATATTCTGAGCTTGAAACAGGAATCAGTTAAACTACTTGGTAAAGTCGTTTAAGTCATATATAAAGACCCAACTACAAATGATGCCTTTTACAGGGAAAAGAACAATTTGATTTTGGGTTTTGACAGCTATTATCCAGTCACTTAGTGTGAGAAAGGTTAACACTTCAATCCTTACCTAGCTTTTCCAGATGTATTTTTGACCACTTTCCGGAAAGACTGATTTGCAGTGGACCTTGTAGAAAGTGTTCGAGGGGATGCACGCACAAAACCAGATGGTGGATTCTTAGGGATTTTCTTTACTAAATGAGTTACCCATTTTTTTTGTTCATCCTGAGAACACGCTAGCAGCAGCATATCTCTTGCTGACGTTACATCATAACTTACTATTTTAAGAAAAAAGAGCACAATCAAAGTCACATAATACTTAAAGGAGCCCTCTCAAAGGTTCTTGACAATTTGAAAAGATTTACTACACTTAATTAAGCTTGGACAATATCTTCTCTTTTTAATTCAGAAAATTTAAAGAGAAAACATTAGCCATAACCTAGTAAAAATGAAGTAAAATCAGAAATATATATGTGGCTCCACCAGTGCCAAAATATTACATCTTATTGTCTCTTTTCAACTTGTTACAGGAAGTGCTACACTGAAGAAGTTATCTTATTAAATGGTATAAGAATCAGTTTCATGCCTTACCTTTACATGGAGAAATCAAGTCCTCTTTCTTATCTATGTGGTCTCTGTGGCACTTAACATGGCATCTTCGACACTCCAGGGCAGGGGGTGGCTTAAAAACATGCCAGAGAGGTTTGGCACAGGCCTCACAGTTGGCAGGAAAGTGGTAGAGTGTAGGAATGAACTCATGGCCTTTGTGGTTTTGAAAACTTGTTTTTTCAGCTTGTTGTACTGGTTCCACCTCTAAGTCTTTTCTACATTCACCTTCATTTGCATACAGTATCTACATTCAGAAATGGTAAACAGAAGATTAAAAAAGTCTGGATCTGCACAAACAAGTTTCAAATGTATAAAAGTATTGATGTATTTACGTTTACTTCACAAATACACTTATAAGTTAGGTAAAGAATCTACTACAATTATAACTTCAGATTTTTACCTGGAATATTTTAGGAATTTCTTCAGTTTCAGCTCTGTACACATCTCCTTGTGTTACAGGACGAACATGAAACAATTTACTAAAATGAAAAGAAGATGTAAGCGATTATAAAAACACATTTACAGTAAAAGACAAAAGCAGGTATTTCACTGAAGAGAACACAGAGGTGGCAGATAAGCATAGGAAAAGATTAGTTATTAGAGAAATGTAGATTAAAATCAGAGTAAGTTTCACTATAAACCTATCAGAATTTTTAAAGTAAAGATAGAGATAAAACCAAATGCTGGTGGTGATGCAAAAAAAACTAGATCATTCATACAACTATGGCAGGAAACAGAAAACTACAGAGCCACTCTGGAAAAAGAGTACGGCAAGTTCTTACAATCTGTATGAAAACTGGTACATGAATGTTCAAAGCAGCTTTATTTTTAATAGGCCAGAATTAGAAAAAACGCAAATAAATGGTTAAACAAACTCTTGATATATTCATACAACAGAACACTCAATCATGAAAAGAAAAAAACTACATCTTGGATGGATTTCAAGGGAACTACACTGAGTGAAAAAGCGTATCTCAAACATTACACACTATTTGATTCCATTTATATAACATCCTTGAAGTGACAAAACCACACAAATAGAGGACAGATTAGTGGTTGCCAGGGATCCGAGGAGGGCACAGGAAGGGTGTCCTATGGCTACAACAGGACAGTGAGGGATCCCCGTGCTGGAATTTCTCTGTGTTTCAGCTTGGGCCTCTGTGACCTATTATTAATGACCAACATAATTATACATTTTTTGAGATGTTCTATGAATGTAATACCAATAAATACTTGACATTTACAAAAAATGCTTTTCGAATACATCAATCAGGTATGCAATGTTTTCTCTCTCATATTTTGATAAAAGTAGGATTTAATATAAAGCTGTTATTTAAATTTGTTAGGGAAAGAAGTTTATAACATAGTTTAAATAACAAAATAAAAACTAAATGGTAAGTCTAAAAATAATTTAACACTCAACAGACTTAAGATTGGGAATAAAAGGCAACTTACTCAATGTCCAATACCATAGACGGATTGGATTGTTCCTTATCTTGTTCATCATTATAGAACAAAATTTTTTTGCTGCTTACCACAACATACTAAAATGAAAAAAACAAGGGGAAGAGAAAACAGCAGTATTAACTTGGTTTAAAGTGGTAAGTATAATACTTGCCTTTTAAAATGTCTAGATTATATTGTATCAATCTAAAAATAATGACAATTAATATAAGCTCTATGATTTAAAAATAAAATATACAACAAAATATCAACTTAAAAAAATGAGTTATATGGTACCTGTTTCTTCCAGCCATATCTTTTGATATTTCCTCTATTTGGTATTGAAAGCCAACCTTCAATTCTTGATTCTAGAAGGAAAAAAATATATAGTATTCTGTCACAAAAGGAAAAGCTATTAAAAGCTGTGTGACAGCATGCAGCAGCAGGCATTGGAACACAGCTACATGAGTAAGTGCTAAAATCTGCTCTTTCATGCTTTAATCACACAAATCAACTTTAATGGCCATACAAAAATTGCAGAAAAAAATTCCAAGCCACTTTCCCCTTAAAATTAACTTTCAGTACTCAATCATAAAAGTATGAAATAATGACAATACCCTTAACAGCCAGGCAAGACTGGAATGGATTGCAGCTTAGATGGGATATGATACAGAAAACTTTAAATATCACTTAACATTGATATAAAAATACTGAGCCAAAAAAAAAAAAATGCAGCAAGTGGAACAAGTCAGAGGCATGATTTACACGAGAAAGAGCAAGCAAAAGTACAGAAGTGTCCTATTACTCACAGAAGATAAGAATAGAAGATAAATAAATAAGGAATGCAGGCAGAACCAACTAGATATAAAGAATAAGAGACAAGCATTTTATTTGTTTTCTCAGTACAATATTCTGATAAATGATCTGGTAAAACATCTATAACAATTTCATTGAAAGTGTCCAAATGTGGTTGGGGAGAGGTTCCCTAATTCTAGTGGTAAGTCCAATTACAATTTTTAGCAAACTAAAGAGGTATAAACCCTTTAAAGTTTGTAGATCAGAATAAACAGTAAAAGAACACAGAATTCAGCAGGTAAAACTGATAATCTTTTACCAGTTTGTGCCCACCAGAAACTCTTTGACTAACTCAATCAAGGCATTTTATAATTATTATCATTAACATTTAAATATATTAAATACATACTAAATATAATTAATGTTTATGATTCCATTTAGAAATTATTATTTTATATCAGGTTAGAGATAAGACAATAATTTTATTTTTTAGATCTATTACATTTGAAATACAGATGAAAAGCAACCAACTTTAAGGTACAATGCTATGTGACATTATACCATTGTTTAAATCATGAGCCTAAGGGGAATATATATTACCTTCCTCTGTGTAACTTAAAAGCTGGAAAACAGTCTGGTCTTAAAGTAATGATAATAGGTAACATTTACTATATATTTATTATTTATCAAGTGCAAGTAATACCTCATATATAATCTATATATAACCTCATGAACATAGGATATTACATTCTCAGGAATATAAAAGAAGATGGGTCCTCCTATTATCCTCCATTTACAAATGAAGAGACTAAGGCTTAGCAAGGTGAACTGACTTGCCCTAGGGTAATCCTAGCAACTGGCCAAGCTCCAGGGTTCACCCAGGCAATCTAATTTCTGAGTTTCAATTCCTAGAGCACAGTGCTAATCTTTCCTTAGACAAACTGCAGTTAATTGAATTAGGAGTGATGATCTTGTTCCAGCTTCTTCCATGTACCTAATGGCCTCTGATTTTGTTATTCTCCTTCATGTAGTGGTTAAAGTGGAAGAAATAATGAGAAACTTCAGTTCAAAGTGATCCGCTTCTTCTCCCAACTTTTTTCTTAGTTGGCATTATTATTTTGTTCATCAATAATTAATCTGTCCCATTAGGCAGTTCCTTGGAAAGTTTGAGAGCAGGGTACCACATCCTAACACTTAAAAAAATATATATATATACACATATATGTATATATATATACATATATATACACATATATGTATATATATATATACATATATATACCCCAAGGCATCTGACATACAGAGTAGGTACCTGATACACCTTTTAAAAAATTATTATTCTGTAGTTCTTTCTTTCTTAATTAGCCAAGGAAGTGAAAGTGAAGTCCCTTAGTCGTGCCCAACTCTCAGAGACCCCATGGACTGCAGCCTACCAGGCTCCTCCGTTCATGGGATTTTCCAGGCAAGAGTACTGGAGTGGGTTGCCAATGCCTTCTCCAAGTCAAGTAAAGTCACACTCTATTTAAATAATGGTTGTAATTTAAAAACCACAGGGCTAATTTATATTCAATAACATATAGAAGGCTGCTCATTATTCACAAATATTCTAATTTACAAAAGGAAAAGTTATTGCTAGGAAAAGTTCCCTTCAGTGTGCCAAAGTCCATTTCATACCAGTAATTCCTCACTAAAAATAAAAGACATAAAAGCCATGGAAATCTTGACATTTATACAAAATTGTGTATGCCAAAATATCCTCCTTCCAAGCTATTTCTCTATGAGAATAAGTGCCAGAAATATATAAGCTTTCTGGTTCTAGTTTGGATTAATTTGCCAGTGTTTTCTTTGAATATACTGACTGAAATATATTTTCAATGAATTGTTGTATGGTGCCATTTCAGTGTTCCTATAGAAATTTTATACATCAAAGGCATTTTATAAATTAAATAAGCCCAATTTTCTATCTGCCCTAATTGAAATAAAATGAAGAAATCAGAAACTCAAAAAAAGTGCTGAAGATATATGAAGGTTTTTGCCAATTTAAAATTATTTTTTGCCAATGTTATAACAGAATTTTAGTCTTCCCTTCCAGTGAATTCCCTTCAGAGAAGCAGGTAAACCAAACTCAGTGATTTAAAAAAATTACTTACTCTTGTCTAATATGCAACTTAATATACCAGTTTTTTATTCAGTTCTTTAAAATTTTTTTTAGTTGTAAGGACCTCCTTTAAAACTATGACCACCTGTGACCTAAGTGGCAACCCAAAAGTATAATATTCTAAATTCTTTTATAATACAAACAGAAATAAGCTTCTCCAGATAAATAAATGTTGAGGACTTCTAAGTCTAGATTATTATCAATAACATACTATAGAAGTACCAAAAAAAAACCAAACAAACTTGGTCCCAGGTTTCATTTATTTGTAGAGAAATTTGAACTTAAAAAAAAATTTTATATGTGTATGATTGCAATATGAGCAATTAACTCCTTTAAGAGTTAATTATATGTAACTCATATAAGAAAGAGGATAATGTAAGAAAGAGGAGTAAATCAGTACCAAATACAGCCAATTCAAACATCAAGACTAATCTCTGAAGACTAACAAAGTTTACTTGGATGAACTACATATTGCTTAAGAAACACAGCTAGAGAACCATTCCAAAAAATTTAAATTGAGAAGTGATACAAAAAGAAAAAAAATCAATCAATGCTCAAGAATTCAGATGCACTGATTATCTCCAATCATTGATCAGTCTTCCAAACTAAATAAAATTAATCATTACCTTCAAAAAATCTTTCAGACATGTGAATGATAGGTAACTCTCAAATTAAGAATGAATGCCAAAACTTTTTACAATTCTTTCTAGATATGACCACAAAAACTTAACTTTATTTGCCGAAAGTCTAGTAAATGGTAAGACTTTATAAATATAGACTTTCAAGTTACTAGTACTCTTGCTTGGAAAATCCCATGGACGAAGGAGCCTGGTAGGCTGTAGTCCATGGGGTCACGAAGAGTCGACACGACTGAGTGACTTCACTTTTACTTTTCACTTTCATGCATTGGAGAAGGAAATGGCAACCCACTCCAGTGTTCTTGCCTGGAGAATTCCAGGGACGGGGGAGCCAGGTGGGCTGCTGTCTATGGGGTCACACAGAGTCGGACACAACTGAAGCAACTTAGCAGCAGCAAAAAGCAGTAAGATATCTGATACAGAGGTAAAGTAACTTTGATGATAATTATCCATAATTTCTACCTCCGATATGAAAGTCACAGCCTCCAATATGAAAAGGTGCAGCACTGTAAAGACCTCTGTAAAATTTCAAATTCAGAACCCAGTAATAGAGACCGACCCTGACTGGTCAATGGAGAATGGCCACCAGCACCTTTTTCCCCCCTCCGCTTGAACTTTGAAAATATTAAACGCAAAAATCTCTCAAAATACACAGCTATACTAAGTATAGCTCAGAATGGAACCAGTAGAACCATTAAACAATTTCTTTTGCTGACTGATCCCTCCTGAATAGACTTATTAGATCAGGATTCTGAAATCTAAATGGATATCTCACCTAGGTTTGCCAGTCAAACCACCTGATGACGCTTCAAGTTCAGCCTTCCTGAATAAGCCAGGATGAAATAAAACTCATTACCTTCCCCCAACCTCATCTCTCAATTCAAATCCTCTAGACAGTATTCATCAAGTCAGTCTCTGAAATGTTTAACCTAATACAAAGAGAACCAAGGCATACATAGTAAGACATTATAAACAAAGCTGAAGGGAAATGGATGGAATAAAGACAAAAAAGCTTTTGAACGCAGGACCTCTCCAGTGAGAGCACAAAGCCCTTACGACTGAACCGCCAGGAATTCCCATGTCATACTCTTAACTGATGACTGGGTCATAACTTTACAACGATGTTCAAACAACAGCTGAAGCTAGAGATTCTTATTAAATCCAAAGTGATCCTTTGATAAGGAAGTGAAGCTACAAGATTTTCAAGAGGTTGGAGGTTTCAGAGAGCCAAAAATGGGAAAACAAGGAATTTTTTGACCATCGGAGTAAGAAATATTTATTCCCTGCCCTTCCCTTTCCAGATATCTCATTTTGGGCTGGCAAAGCTACAAAAGAATGACTATTACATAGAATACATATCAGAAGTGAATTCACTTCCTATTTTGAATTTCACTTTCTTGACCAATAACAACAACATGAAATTTTCTAGGTTGTCTATCAAGTTTCTTATTTCAAATTCTCAACAACAAAAACAAGTAATATCTGTTAACATAGATCCTTATCATATCAAATGTGGTGATGTGTATCTTTCTTTTCATGCATTATTCAGCAAATACATTAATTAAAATCTACTTCAAGTTTAAGACCACTTAAAACTCTCAAGACCTTGAACTAAGAATATGTAGTACATTAAATGGGTGTCTCTCTGTGTGTATGTATACCTTTAACATTCATAATGCATGGTTTAGTATCTATAACCTATTAATTTCTAAACTGAACCTGCATCAAGTGTACTGCTCATCTCTGTTAAAAAGACATAAATGTACTAAAATCCACACTACAATGTATCCAAAAATGAGGCGGTATTTTTTTTTTCAGTTGATTCTCCACTGGAAAAATAAAAATAAAAAGAAGAGGAAGTCTGACATCCTAGCTCCTCACTTTTGTGTTTACTTCACTCCCTGCCACCTCTCTACACCTCCCAACTGCTTTTATCTATGTTTCCAAATTTGAAACTTTAAGTCTGGTTGAAGTTTATCACTATAGCACTAGGTAGGTTTCTATATAGAGCTACTATGGTTCTGATTATTAAGTACAGTTCTTAGTTTCAGCACAAAAATACATAAAACACTAAACAGCTGCTACACATAAAAACATGTACAATTTTCCTTAAACAATGAGAGCTGTAGCAGCAGTTTTGACTTTCATCACAGGGATGGGCTGCTCAATACTGATTCATAAACTTCAGGTTTCTATTTAATAAGAGCCATTCAGATCTATTTTAAGAGCCTAAGATTGTTTATGACTGCTTTTATGCTATAAAATGCAATAAGTATGCAAATATCAGACTCTGGGCCATGAGAAACAAATCCCTTCTTAAGAATTCATGGACAAAATGACAGAGTTACAAATCCAAAAAAAGAAATCTACATTAATTCCCATGTTTTAGCAAACTTGAATGAAGTAACAGAAATTATTCTTACCTGGAAGGTTTCCATCAGTTTCATCAGCACTGGGAAAACTAGCAACACTTGTAGAATCTGAAAGGTCCAAAAGTTTGGCACGCAGCTGCTCAATGTCACTCTCTTTGCTGGCCAACTGCATCTGAAGCTCATTCTTATGTGTACATTCTTCTACCAATTGCTATTTAAAAAATAAAAAAGTAATAAGATAATATAAAGAATTAAGTTCAAATCTCCAACATTAGAAACTAAGAATCAGTGGAGTTATAAAATATGTAACCGAGAATTGCTAATACTAAAAACTGACTATAAACTTCACAAATGTTTACTACCACAGATTGTAATACAACTGTAAAAACACAAGTTCTCTTCCTCAGTAATACACTGCATGCATAAGCTCCTTTTCTCTTTCCTTTAAAAAAGTATTTTGTTTTTTTTCTTCTAAAACACAAAGCATTAAAAACCAAACTCAAACACCTGTTAAAACAATAGAAAATGCTTTTATGGTTCCAAATGAAAGTGTAAAAGATATAGAGGAAAACCCTTAGTGGTTTCTCCAAAAGTAGCATTTCTAATCAAGCAGATGCTAAGGGGTAAAAATTACTCAAGTTATAGTTAACAGAGTATCTTCCTAGTTTGTCAAGATCATGGTTCATATTAGAGTAATAGTAATCAAACTGGGAAGAATATAAACCTAAATATGCATTTTTTATACTGAACAAACAAGTAGCTAGGTATATACAGTAATAACAAATGCACACACACAACCTTACCGCTTGCATTTCATTCAGCTCCTTCTGATGTTTCACTACCATTTGGTTGAATTTCTCTCTTTCTTGGTTGAGTTCAAGTTGGAGCTTTCGATTTTCTTTTTCTTTCTTTCTCAAATCCTGTGTATTTGCTTTCTTTCTATCAATTTTAAAGTCCTTTCGATTCATTATTTCTGCCAACTTGTTAACAGCCTATTATGATATTAAAATGTTATTAATAAGGTTCTTCATTGTAGCTATTCAATTTAAGCCTCCAGTAAAAAAAATTTTTTTCCTTAAAAAACATTTCCTTCAAAATGTGCGTGTGAAAATTAGGAGAACCTAATGAAGTTTGGAATATGATAACTGGTAGCACAAGTAACTATTACTGACTCATCTCATTGTTCAAATGTTTAATAAGAAACAGATAGGCTTACAAAAAAATCCAGTTACTGCTCAACAATTATTCAGCACTTACTATACTGCATGTAAGCACTCTGATAGGCACTAGATATACGGACAGAAAATACAGTTAACCCCAAGGACATCCTAGTCTGGCAGAGGAGCTGGAAAGCAAGCATGACAGTGCTGAGTGGAAAATCAGGAAAAAGAAGCAAGCAAGGTGCTACAGAAGCAGTACCTAACTGAGACTAGGAGAGGTCAGGGAAGGCTTCCTGGAATACCTGCATTTGTGTCCACGTATATTTCTTAAAAAGACCAACAGGAATCGAATGAGCAAGTAGAAATGGTATTAAGGAGGGGAGCCAAGGATGACACAAGAATTTGACGCAACAGTACACAGGCAAAAAGGCTCAAGATAATTTTTTTCTTTTAGACAAATAGGAGAGCAGGTGGATGAAGCACCATACTCAGGGCCTCTTGAATGGGAAAGAGGTTGTAAATATAGTTGAGGCTAACCCCTTTTGCCAGAAAGAAAAAATATATTCTAAATAAGACAGAACTGTTAAAAGCACAGGAAATTAGCTACATAAACCAAGAAAAAGAAACATAAGCTATGGTATATCTGTCCTGTAGTAGCTAAAAAATAAAAAAAAAAAAAATCAGATTTTTCCATCAAGATAGAACAAATCCCTAACCAGTATCATTTCCATGTAGATTAGATCCCATCAAGGATAAAGAACCCTTGAGTAATTTTTTTAGTGCAGTAAAGGCTTACTTCACCGAACTCATAAATGGCTATTTGGTTTTTTTCCAGTAGTAAATCTAACAAAAAAAAAAAACCCACAGAAGTATAATGTGAAGAACATGAAAAGCTATTATAGTTATCACTCATCAAAGACTATCTCTGCTAAAGCCTTTTCTTTTCTTTCAATCTACTGGGTGCATATCCTTCTAGACTTTTCCTAAAACTATAAGTAGATTATATATAAATGTTTCAATTTTAAATGGAATTTTGCAATACACTGTGTGCTGCAACTTGCTCCCTAAATTTAATACTGTATTAAATATCACAGTAAATACTATTTCTCTGTGTCATTACATGTAGATCTACTTCATTAATTTTTAATGGCTTCTTTGCACCTCATTGTATGGGTTAGTTTTAGTTTTTCACTTTTAAAAATAATGTAGCAATTTTATTTCTGTATATTTCTTTTGAGAATTTATGGAAGTATTTAAATAGGATAAATTCCTAAATGAGCACATACTGGGTCACAGAATATGCACATTCAAATGCTTTCTTCCATTAAATTGTTTTTGTATGAATGAATGTTCCCCATGTGCTTATAATACTCACAGCTGAGTATCATGACTCATTAAAACCTGTCAATTTGATTGTCAAAAAGATATCTCATTATTGTTTCCATTTTTATTTCTTGCTTTACTACTGTGGCTGAACCCTTTCTGCTTTGGTCACGCCTTGAAACTAGTGGGATCTTAGTTCCCTGACGAGGCTCAAACACGCGCCTCCTGCAGCGGAAGCACAGAGTCTCAACCACTGGAGCACCAGTAAGTCCCCATGGTTGAGCCTTTTAAAAAAATCTTTACTGCTTTTTTTTCCTCAAGTGTCCCTTGGCTTTTTCTTTTTTCTACTGAACTTTTTTCCTATTTGCAGATCCTCTTTATCTTTCTCTGTATATGCTATAAATACTGGTCCTAGTTCATTTTCTTTCAACTTATGTTCTTTTGGAGTATGTACAAAAATAAATGTCAATCTTTATCTTCATGGTCTATGTTTACAGAGAGAAGTAAAATCTCCACTGAAGGATTTTCAATGACTATTAAGTGCATTTTTGAAAAATTACTTTAGTTGAAGGATTACTGAGAGAGAATAGATTAGTGGTAAGGAGCTATAAGTACAAAATATTTTACTGTAATAAAAAAAAATGAACTGAGGTACACAGTACCTTTTGAAGAATTAAAAACTACTGGATGACTACTGGTACAATGATAAGATATCAAGTTTTAGTGTAAAAACTGGTCTAGCTGCAAAATACAAAGCGAAATGATACATCTACCCCTTTTAAGTTTCTTACTCCCCATTCTTCTCTTTCTTTTCACTCTTCTCTCTTGACTTCAGTCAAGCATATGCTTTCTCCTCATTAAGTTTTCCTACTGTCAATTATGGGTCCTCCATACAATCTAAAACATATTTTTTACTAATCAGATAACTAGACAAATTAGCTTTCTTAACTCAACTGAAATCCTATTTCCTGAAAAAAGAGTATTACATTATTTGTTCCAATGACTTGACAATCTCAGTTTTAAGAAAAAGGAAATGAAGAACAAATATAAACTTCTGAATATGATACTCAAATACAAACATATGGGGAAGGCTAACCGCATGTATACCTGTGTTTTAAGGGTTCGTTCTGTATTGATATTCTTTTCAAAGGCAGCCTTAAGGATATTGATCTCCTCCTCCTTCTTCAATTTATATTCTGTCAACAAATTACATAAAATGTCATATAAATATGCCATTAATTTCTGCCTTGCAAAGTAACAATGTCCTTTATTATTCAAATTAGTATATACTACATAGTAACTTTCAGTGCCTTTATTAAATAATTCTTTTTTTCAGTTTATTGAGGTATAACAGACAAATAAAATTTTAAGATTTTAAAATGTACAATGTGAAGAATTGATATACGTATACACTGTGAAAGGATCCCCCCACAATCAATTTAATTAACACATACATCACCTCATATATTTACCTTTCTGTGGGGGGAGTGATGGTGAGAATATTTAAGTTCCCTAAGATAATACTTAGGGGCTTCCCTGGTGGCTTAGACAGTAAAAAATCCACCTGCAATGCAGGAGACCTGGGTTCGATCCCTGGGTTGGGAAGATCCCCTGGAGAAGGTCATAGCCACCCACTCCAGTATTCTTGCCTGGAGAATTTCATGGACAGAAGAGACTGGTGGGCTACAGTCCACGGGGTCGCAAAGAGTCAGACACAACTGAGTGACTAACACTATTCAAGGTAATACTAAAGGCTACACAAGTTATTTAACATATGAAAACAAATTCTGCAAAACCCTAACACATAACAAAGATTTACCTCTGAACTTGATTTTAATGTTACAATTTTTAAAAAAAATCTTACATACCTTCCTCTGCCTTCCTCATTTTATCAGTTAGCTCTTCATTTTCTTTTCTTAATAATTCAATATCTTTGGTTAGCATGCTGTTTGTTTCTTCAAGCTAAACAAAGCACAGAATGGCTGAAGTTGTATTGTTACTCCCATATTTAAAGCAATAATCTTTAAAAAAATACTTGCATTTTCCATAGACAAGGACAGGTCAGACATTGCTTAACTATAAAAATGTCTGGTTTCCAGTTTGAAATACGTGGAAGTGATTAAAAATATTTTAAAGTAACTGTTAACTTCCAAAAATTATTTCAGTGTGCATGTATACATACACAGTCATACAAATGAAAGGAATACGAAATGTAATGAAATAAGAACAAGACTAAAAACTAGGAAATGTACATTTAGTTCTCTGTCTCTGTGCCCTCAGCAAGTCACAATCTTTCTGGGCCTCAGTTTCTTCATCTGAATAACGGTGACAAAAAGGACAATTTAAAATGTTTGGCTATTAGCATAAATGATACCACTGTGGGCCCATATATTTCCTCCCTATTTATTCCTTCCCTGACCCTACCCAGACGGCACTGTGTGATAAAATCATTTCTTTGTCATCAAGGGCTTTTTAGGTAGTAGATATTATTTAATAATCAGAAGTGGCCTCTATGTTCTGTAGTCCCCAAACAATGATGAAGACCTTTGCTGACATATTCCTGATGCCGACAGGACTAGTTACCCATTCTTAGGAACTAGGAACGCACTTAGGAACGCACTTCCTACTTTTAAGCACATACCTCCCATACCCTAGGTTAACTATAAAATTGTCCCAATGGTCCTCTGGTGGTGTGGAGTGCAGCAGGAATGCTTCTGGATCATTTTCTGCCTGAACCCACTCCGTGACTACTGGACCCATAGTAACTTGTCCAAAGACTGTACAGAGCTGCCTACCTTGGCGTTTTAGTCTAAAGATACCTTCTCAGTTCAGTGGGTACTTTTCATTCTCTCTGCCCTCCAACAATTACTTTCGGTAATTTACTTGTTCCCCATTCTATTTATATGACTGCATTTAATCTTCATAAGAATCCTATGACACAGAATCTGAGGCTTGAAGAAATCAAAGCAAACTGCCAAGATGACGTTAACTTCTCAGGGGCAAAGCTGTGGTTTGAATCCAGATCTACTTACACCAGAGCACTTGATGGTGGCTTTACCACCAAGAAGAAAACTCTAATTCCCCTTTCTAGCCCCATAATCTATTGACCATACTATACTTTTCAGGAATAGACAACTGTTTGTAGTAATGGTTTCTCTATAATGGATTTGTAGATATACACAAAGAATTTTTGTGGATATCCACATCCCAAAATAGCATCTCTGAATCTTATAGAATTTTGGCCATGAAATCAGTTGCAATTTACTAAGATAATAAAGCAAATGAATTTAAAGTTAAGTATTTCTTCACATAAAATATATTAAGATCTATAACCAGAAAGGGGGAAAAAACCCAATATACTGAACAAGAATTTCAATTATTAACCATTGTTTTAGATTATATAAACTATTTTATATATGCATACAAGTAGACCATTGTGTGTAAGGAAATACTCATGCACATACACTTACCCAAACACTTTAAAATGTGGCCTATTTAGACTTTTCAATTAATTTTAATCACATAACTTAGCCAACTATCACTTACCCGACTAAGAGTGTGATCTTTATCTGTAATCTCTTGTCGATTTCTCGAAGCAGCTTTCTTGCTTTCTTGGGTCAGTTCAAAATACTGCTCTTCCAGAAGCCCTCGAGCCAACTGCTCAGATTCAGCCTTTGTTTCCGCTAGATCCAACTGAGTAGCAAGAGTTTCTCTGGTAGATTTAAGAGAGAGATGAGTATAAACAAATCCAATTCATTCTTCCAACTTAACTATATGGTTAAAAACACAATTCTATTTAAATGATAAAAGAATCAAGTATTCTATTGCTTAAAACAAACCCTGAACACATTACAAACTTTCTAGAAAAGTAACCTCTCACACTTTGAAAAAGGATGCTAAAATTTTGTACATGTTATTTTGCTTAACTAAGAAAAGGTAATAGAACAATGGCAAGCAGTCTACCCCTGAAAAGGAATTTGCTGGGATCTGGAAGGAAAGGCAGCACGGCAAAGTGGGAAAGTCACTGGCTTGTAAATCAAGAGGCCAGACCTAGACCCTGATCCCCTTCTATCCCCATTCTATCCCACTGGGTAGGGACACTAGGCAAGTTCCTTACACTTAAAAGAACTCAATCAAATCCATAAAATGAGAAGATTAAGCTACATTATTTTTGAGGTCACTTCCAGCTCTGAAATTTAATGAGATTATGAAGATTTATAAATAGATCTGCAAACCACTATGAACTATTCTAGGAATGCTCCTTGAGAATTACCCTTTAAAGCCTTTCAGAATTGACATTCGGACCACAACCAGATCACTGCAGTTTGCCTGCTCTTCCTATGAAGAGAAACTGTCTTCAATAAGTTATTTTGGTCATAACTATAACCTGTACATACAGTAGGTGCTCAATAAATGTTTATTAAATAAATGAATGACTTCTACCTACTTTCTATTAAGGGAGTAATACAAATAAAATTTTCTGTCTCAAGCCTAAAGAGGAAGACATACAGTAACTACAAAAACCAGTAATAATATCCATTCTTTTGTCCAACAAATATTTAAAGTTCCTGTGTGCCAAACACTGTTCTGGGATTTAAGGCATACAGCATTAACAAACTCCTTGCCCTCAGAAAG
The DNA here is from genome assembly GCF_014754425.2 of Oryx dammah. Lineage (NCBI taxonomy): Eukaryota > Metazoa > Chordata > Mammalia > Artiodactyla > Bovidae > Oryx > Oryx dammah. Next base: position 26,645,606 of record NW_024070206.1, read on the forward strand.
TATATATTAGCAAGGTGAGACAATTTAAAGAAATGAACAATATACAGTATGCCACAGAAAACAATAAAAAGAAAGGTAAAGAGGCTGTAAGTTGTGGTCACTATTTTATTGAGGGCGATCAAGAATGTCTCTCTACTAAGCTGATATTTGAGAAAAGAAAAGGAGGAAGTAAGAGAGGAGCCACACAGGTATCTGAGAATGCTTTCGGGCAAAGGAAACATCTAATAAGAAATGTTCTGAAGGAAGCTAATGTGAGGGGTGTCAGGGGTGGTTGTGAGATGTGATAAGTGAATTGGGGAGAAAGAACAAGTGTTAGAAGGCTTTCTAAAACAAGAGAGGGACTCTGGCTTTTACTCTGAGTGCTCCATTTTAAAGCGATCATTCAGGCTGCTGGTTAAAATCAGACTTAGTAGGGGGACAATGGCAGAAGCAGCAATCTAGTGGCAGAAGCAGTGAGCAGAAGCAGTCAGGAGACACCTGAAAATCAAGACTGGAGATAATGGCAGTTTGGATCAAGTTGGTAAATGATAAAAAGTGGTGAGAAATGATCAGATTCTGGACAGGCTTTTTAGTTACAGCTAGGCTATATTGATGGATTGCATGCAGAATGTAAGAAAAAAAGAGTCTAAGATGATGCCAACTTTTGGATTTAAGCAACTAGGACTAACAAAACAGCTAATAGTGACACGGGGAAGACAGCAAGGAGCAGGTGGGGGAGTAAGGCATTTTTCTGGACATGTTATATATGATATGCTTGTTAAACACTCTAGTGGAGATGTCAGACAGCTGAGTTTACAAGTCTAAAATTCAGGGGAGAATATACTTGTACACTGATGTTATTTAAAGCCATTAGGCTGGATGAGAACAAGCAGGGAGTGATCCCTTGGGCCCTCCATAGTTTAAAATGACAAAGGAGCAAAGACGGGTGAGGAAGAGGAGACACTTCAATAGGCGGAAAGGAGTTTGGTGTCACAGAAACCAAATGAAGCAAATTCAGAGAGAGTAATCAATGATGACAACTGCTGCTATTAAATAAGATAAATAGTTAAGAACTGACTACAGTTCTTAACTATTAGGAAGCTCCAGGTGACCTTGAAAAAGGTTATTTTGGTAGAGTAATGGGTGCAAAGTTTGGAATGAGCTCAAGAAAGACTAAGAGAAGAGAACCTGAAGGTAAATGGTATGTCACTTTTCAAGGAAGTTTGCTACAAAAGGAAGCAAAAAACACGTTGTAAGTAACTATACAGTTTAAAGAAAAGGAGGTTGTTTTTTAAGAAAATGTTTACCTCTATGCTTATGTAACAATGGAAATGACTACAGAAAGGAAAAAATGATACAGGAGTGATTCACTTTGCGGTACACCTGAAACTAATACAACACCGTAAATCAACACTCCAAGAAAAATTAGAGAGAAAAAGAAAAGAAATAAAGGAAAGATGAGAGAATCATCGGAGTCACAGGCAGAAAAGGATGGGATTGAAGGGCTGCCTTTTAGGTCGACTCATGTTAATTTTGTCTATTTTCATGAATCAGAAGGAAGGTAGGGTTTACATGTACAGCTGCAGACAGGTCAGTGGCTGTGTTAGTGGAAGAGAGTAGATGTCCTATGACTTTCAGGAAACAAGACTATTTGCTGAGAATGAGAACAAGAAGAAGTTGTTGATCTGAGGAGGGAGGAAAAGATGAGGCATACAACAATACAACAACGTGAGAAAACTAGCTTCAATGTCTGTTCTTACACCATCCAGCTATAAGCAGTTATTAAACTTAATAGATTCATAAGACTGCCTCCTTGTAAAGCCCTAAGCACACACGCAATAGAAATTAATCTGCCTTATAATACTAAGAGGAACACTCTAAATATCTTTACCTAACATAAAAATTATAATTTCCAAATACTACATGAACTATTTGTATACAAACAGATGTTTGAAGATTGAGAGACCTTTGAAAACAATTTACTGTCACAATTTAGTGAATCTCTGTACAACTGCTATAGTGTTAAAGTACCAAATTATTTCTTCACCATAAAGGCAAATTTTAGTCAAAATTTAGTTTGATTTGTTCTGAATTAGGCCAGTAAGATTTGCTATTCCACTGCCGTAAGAATAAAGACACATCTACTCTCTATGTTTAAACTTAAAAGTTAAGAAATCTTTGCTGTAGGACTGATTCTTGTTCTAAACTAAAATGGACATACTTTTCACTTTGTAGTTCCTGTATTTTCTTTAAGTTTTCTCTGTTTTTTTCTTCAATTTCTTCCTTAAGTTCCTTTACCTGGGTTTTATAAAGTGTCTGCAAAACAAGTGATAAGAATAAATAAGTGTATTGCTGGGGTTAAAAAACAATTTGGTAGTTCTTTAGAAAGTTAAACAATTAACATATGATCTAACAACTCCACTCTGAAGTATTTACCAAAGTAAAAATATATATCTATACAAAGTCTTAAACCTGAATTTTCATTGCAGTTTTATTTCATAGTAACATGATTTTCATTGCAGTTTTATTTCATAGTAACATGAATTCTCATTGCAGTTTTATTTCATAGTAATAGATGCAGAGGTTATAAACTTCTAATTGTGAAGTCAATTTCTGTTTTTTTAACAACACTTTTTAGTTTAAAAGATAAGGAAAAAACAGTGAGGACCAGCAAACAGCTGTGGAGTATGACTTTTACACTGTATACTTAATTATCTCTCTGAGAAACAGCACTTCTCTAGGGGAAAAATGCATTTCTACAAGAATGCAACTGAAAGAAAAATGATGGCTAGCTCTGGTTTGTTTACAATTTCTAAAATGAAATAGTCCATTCTGCCTTTAGTAATCAGATTCTCATTTCTCCGACTTCAATTACTGAAATTTATATGTGGAATCAATGAAGAAATAAAAATAACCGGATCTGAAAGCCAAAACTAAAGAAAACCTTAAATTCAGCTCATAAAAACTTATCAAATTTAGCAACATCTAACCCAGTCCTCACAAGCAACAGAATAAACCAAAACTAAAGACAGTTAATAGTTTGTATTGTTTTATAAAGGCAAAAATCAAGAATCCATAAGAACTACCACAAATCACTTGGACATCCATCCCCAAATATGGAGGCACTGAAAGATTACCCTATGGAAGCCTACGGACAGGAGGGTGTGCTTGATATTATAGACCCCTGTGTAGAAGTCACCCCCACACACTGAAAAAATGAAGGCTAATTTACATTCACGGAAAAGGTTTTCAACAATCTTGAATTTTTTTTTTAATTTAAAAACATATTCCAGGGATTGCATAATAAGCCAAGAAGAAACAGACAAAAAATGGAAAAGTCACCAAGTTTATTAGCATGAAGCTCATAACTGTATGAAATTCCATAGAGCTCTAACAATACCCAGATTTTTTACTGAGGAAATCATTACTTCCAATATTGTTCATACTTGGTTTCTAGGGCATATTCAGCAGTGCAACTCAAACTCTGTGCATTCAATTACACTGCTTAAAGCCCATAGTAAAGGTGGCTTGCCAGTGAAACAGAAACGGAGCAGCTAGATAAATGTCAAACTGAAATGTTAGGGTACAAGCTTGGCAACCAAAAATTCAGAGTTTTCAATAAAGCCTCAAAGCAATAGCTATAAATGCTCATCAATAGTAGTAATGAAAATAACCTGGCCTGTAGTAAAAAAAGAAAATGATTTTTATGGAGAAAAAGCGTAACAGATTCATAAAGTGCACAAAACAGGAAAAATCTCTTGAACCCACAACTGTATGCAGCAAGAGCTACACACACATGTACGAAGGCCACTGTGATGTGCACACGTGAACCACACATGGTAATACTGGCACTCTAACCCACCAGAGCTTGGTACCAGGCAGACAGAACTCTTAACAGACTCTTTTAAGTAGCTCCAGTTTGAAAGCAATTCTGGAAATATTTGCACAAAAATAGTCATTTCTTTAACTTAGACTACCAACACAGATTCAGAAATGAAATGCAGAGAAGGGGATATACAATGGGAGAAAACTACTTCATAGTCATTTGAAAAAGAGTCACAGTTCACATTAAACATCTAAACGCCTTGTTAAGTCAGCTTTGGAAACAGTCTACATATTAAAAGTGATTCTCACCGAGAAATACTGCTCCGCTTCCAGCTGATCCTGCAGCTCCCGCATCTGCCCTTCATTCCCTCTGTACTGTCTTCAGACAAAAGAGAAAGCAGTAAACAAATGCTCCTACTTTTACTAGGCTTTATATTATTCTTTGTTTCTTAAAGTTGCTAAAACAAAAAAGTTTACTGAAATAACCTCTGTTTTAAAAAAAATCATACTTTGTTATTCAGTATTACTTAACTAGTTATATTTGGTTAGGACACACTGTCTGGTGCCATTTTGCTCCTTGTAAAATGATACTATGAAAAGTAGAGGGAACCGTTTTCTACTGAAGTTCACTTTCAGGAGAATATTAACTGTGGATGAATCCAAATGCAAAAGTAAAATGATATTATTTTGGTAAATTTTTGTAAAGAACAGCTTTCTTAGGAGTACATTTAAAATGTCTTATGCAGTAAGTAGACTATTAAAAACGTGAACATATTAAAGAAATAAGAAAAATTTAGTACTATATTTTATGATTAATTAAGCACAAGAGTGGGGTGGAAATGAATACTCAGATATGGAATAAGAAGGGAGACAATAACAACAGCTGACAACACAGATAAAGAGAGATGTACATATATAGAATACATATATGTAAACACCGCTCACAGAGAGGAAAGAACTCAATAAGTCAGATACACAATGCAACCCAACACACAGCTAATTCAACAATGAACAATTCCATCTGCAGCTGCTGGGTTTTCATGTTAGATGGTAAAAGCTTTTTACTTTCAGCATATGGTTGATAGAAATTATTAGTTGAATGTTGCGTGCAAGTTACTGTGGGAGAAGAAAATTATAAAACACCTTACTTGGTGAAAACAGTGGCTCTAAAGGGGAAAAGAATTTCACCAACATAAACTCAACAAAATTAAGAGAGACAATTCTACACAAGAGTTACAGTGTTGTACATGAAGCTGGCAAGTGAATGTAACATAAATTTGGAGGAAATAAAATCCCATGACTTGGCTTAAGGCATCCCCATCTTTGACATTAAATCTCTGAAGCATGTCCTTACACAAATTCTGAAAGTCTCAGTGACATCTTGCTGTGTTTCTATTTCAAGTAAGCAGACACATCACATCTCAAAAATAGAGAAAAAGGACAGTGCATTCTGCGATGAACCAAAGAAACAAAACAAACACACACAGGGTCATCATGTCTAATTCTAGTCTCTAAAGTAAAGAAAACTGAATACTTTCTGTAAGGTACTAAATCCTTAATAAAAAGGTTATTCCTGATGTTTGTAATTCTAGTGTGATGACAGATGATTTTTGTGGATATGGAAATCATACAAAAACACTATTTTTCTACCATAAACAGACTTATTGTAAAGTCAATAGTCCTGACAATGTCTTTTTTTCCCCCTTTAATAACTGCATTTTTTTGTTTTGCTTTTTTAATAACTGCATTTGTTTTAAAGTCTGCCCTTCCAAAGCCTGAGCCTCCTTGCAAACTTTTGCAAATAAATTCTTTTATTTTTTCTGAACGTTTTTTCCTAAATCTTCATTTCACAAACTCTAAGTACATAATCTATACACATATAAAATATCAAACACATAAGCAAATGTTGAACACACACAAAAAAGAAATCAAGAATGTTATTTCTGAGACTTACTTTGTAAGCTGAGCTAATTCAAATTCTAATAATCTCTTTGCTTCCAATAAAGTATTTATTTCCTGTTTCATCTGCTTTTCTAAACCTTTTAAATTGTCTGCCTCAAATGCTTGAGTCTTCAATTCATTTTGTAACAACAGTCGCTTATTTGATTCCTGCTCCAGCTGCAGGGTTAGATTCTTAACCTATGAATATGGGAAAAATAATTGGGATCGTAAATCTGTTTAGTAATTTATTAGACATTATTTGAACAAATACTAATCAAACCTCAAGTACACTATTAACCTCAAGTACACTATTTCCTTATACAAACAGAAAATATCTGTATCCTAAAGAGTCTCCACTGTTTTATGCATTTATTGCTGCAGAATTTAGTGTTAAATCAAATGAATCCCCAAATTTCAGATATCAGATCTTGGAGGGGGGAAAAAAAAATCTGGTTTCTTTGTATGATACCTGTATGGAAATTCTGGAGGAGAAGGTGAGTATAAAAGTTACCTTTGGAGCAACATTCCTAAATGGTACGTAAGTTTATTAGTTCATTCAGAAATGTTTGTGCTCTAATCTACAGCTCTGCAAAGTTCACCCCCAAAATTTAACATATATTGAATTCAATTCAATAAATATTTATCAAGTACTTATTGGGCATAAGGACTAAAATGCTCCAAATTCTTACAGTGGTCATAATTTCCTTCATGATCTGTTGCTTACTTTTCTGGCACTGTCCCTGGCCATTCTCTGAATCCAATCGTACTCCTCAGACCTTCCAGTGTGATATATTCTCCATCACTGCATAGTGCTTGCACGGGTTATTCTGTCTTCCCCTCTTCATTTATTCCTTCAGCTCTTAAATGTCAAACCCTTAGTGAGGTCTCCATTAACCTCCTGAACACGATTAGCCCTGATACTTCTAACTTGGTATGTCCTTTTTAAGTATGTCATGCTTGTCATGACAATGTTAATATCTGTCTTTCCCCTTGGGTTGCAAATTCCACGGAGGTCAAGCCCAGAACTATCTTATTTCGTACCTTATAGCAGTGAACACAGATATATGTAGGTAATTTTATTTAAATCTCCACCATGTTTAAATTATACTGACTTTTTAGTCATAACAATGATTTTCTCCTTTATAAGATGAATGAAACTCAGAACTGTTTTTCTTACTTCATCCTCCATCCTGTCTTTATTTTCAATCAAATGCTCCAGCTTCTGCTGAGATTGTTTCAGATCAACATCTAGCATAGAACACTGCTTCTCAATCTGAACAACCCTATTTTCAGCCTTCTCTCGAGCTTCTCTCTCCTCCTTCAGCTTTTTTTCCATCTCTGGGAAAGAAAAAGTTAAAAATATACATTTAACGAAAAAGACTACTTTTAATACTTTCACTTTCATGGGCTGCATAAGACACTTAGTTGTCAAAAACCCCTACTGTTAACAGCCTGGGATCTTTTAGAGCTATTCATTACTGAAGTAAACTTAATTTTTGCAATGCATATAAAAAGGATTCCATGATAGTGTAATACTTAATTACTATCACAAGATACCAGTCTATAGTGAGGTTCCTTTCTTGATCAACATCAAAGAACTAAGGTTCTAGAGGTTACTTTACTAGGGTCCTGAAACTCTTGAGTTGTACCATCAGGATTCAAATTTAGTAAATCTGCTATCTCACTTTCAGGCTGTCTTGTCTAGGTGACAAAATAGAAACCACCAGAATGGGGTTTTTTAAAATAACTCCCTGATTTCCAGCTTGGATGCTGAATATCACTATCATCCATAGCCATGATGATATTTCCCATTTATTGAAAGCTTTCTATGTACAGGCACTTTAGTGCATTTTCCCCATCTAATTTTTTGAAACAGTCATAAGAGAAGCTAAGCAGCAAAGTAGATTTGTCTGATTACAAGCCTGGGCTCATAAAAACAAGATAATCATTAACCAATACAGTAAGAATAGCAGGAAGAGCAGGTTTGACAGATAAGATCACAAGTTTATCTCTTGAATAAACTGAATTTAAGGTGCCAGGTGACACTTCAGCTTACAATAGGTTAAGAAGTGAGTAGAAGGTGAAGAAAAGGAAGACATCTTTTTATAAATCTGGCTATAAAGGGACAGAATAAAATAGTGGCAATTAGGAAGGACCACAGGTTGCTGCAATGGTTTGTCCTTTTTTTTTTAAACAGATGAGAAAGATTTGTACATGTTAACAACAAGAAGGGATTCAGTGGAGGAAAAAGGTTGAGAATAAAGGAAAGAAAAAGTAATTAAGTTGAGATAAGAGACTGGATCTGAGTATAGGTAGAGCATATTAGCAAGGACAGGAAAAGGATCACGCTCTACTAAGATGAGAGAGATGATAATGAAGATGGTAAAGGAGCAGGACAGCCTGCCCAAATCAGAGAATTAGATTCTGAGGAGTTCAAGTCTATGACTTCACAGTTTCTTTTTGAAACAGGAGAATGTTCACCTAAAAGTGAAGTGATAAAGACATGGCATAGGAAGCTAGAGGAGAAGAAAAATGTAGGAGAAGGAATTGATGAGTGACATATATAAAGCAACAGCTCACTTGAGGCTGAGGACAACGCACTGAGATAACACCCAGCTAAAGAACTAGCTGAAGCAGTGAAAAGCAGCTGGCTGGTCGGATTGAGGTTGCATTTGGAGGCATACTTCAGTGGAAGTGCAAAGAAACAACAGAGCTGAAGGTACAAAGCACAAAAAGTGAATCAACAGACAATGAGTTTCAGAATGCATCTCAAAGAAAACAAAGGAAGGGGCCGAAAAACTGGGAGAAATGAGAATACACTGACTTTTACAGGGAGAGGAGGGTGGTACAGGGAGCAGAGCATGGTGGAGTAAGGGAACCAGCAGGTGAAACTTATTTTAAAAAAAGGAAGGCTTCAAAATGAAAAAAAAGGAAGCCCCCCCCCTTTCCCAGATCATCACTTATAATGTCTAAGAGTTTAAACTACTACACAATGAAATTTGATCAAAATCAAAAATTTTTGTCATTATTTAAAAACTAAGCATGTAGAAAATATTAAAATTGACACTTACCACACATTGCAACAGACTTTGCCTCTTCAATAGATTGATGTTTGTCAGTTAAACGAGCTTTGGTTACTTTATGTTCATTCACCTCTTGTTCTAACCGTTGCTGTAATGATTTAAGCTTGTAGTTTAAATCTATTTCTAAGTTGTTCTTTTCCTGTAAAACGAGAATGAGAGTCAAGTACTACGCTGTGCAAAAAGCAAATCATTAAATCTTACATTAATTTTATCTCTTAAGAGATAATATATGAATCACATTGGCTTGAAATATTACACTGTATGTACTTAAATACTTTTACTCAGAACATAATTTTATATTTATACTTCTTGTGCACTTCACTTTATAATATCTTACTTTAAAAATCACAATGGCTGCTGCTAAGTCACTTCAGTCGTGTCCGACTCTGTGTGACCCCATAGATGGCAGCCCATCAGGCTCCCCCCTCCCTGGGATTCTCCACAATAAGCACATATAATTAAAAACAAAGTATCACCTCTCTGAGCCCTCTACCCTCCTTTCCCAAGTGAATCATTAGCCGTGGCTGATGGCAAGGAAGATTTCTATTATATTCAGAAAGGTTCACTGAGAGTTATCAGAAAAGAACAGGACAATTCTTCAGGTCATTTAAAATTTTTTGCTACTATTTAAAAAACTAATCTCTATTACATTTGCATTGTGATGATCAGATATCTAATACCCTTCAAGGATAAAAACAAGTAACACTCTAAAAAAGCTCAAAATAAGATCCACATACATCACACACCAACCAACCATAAAAATTTTCAGAAATGTAAACATATAGATTAGGAACGAATGGTCTCTTAGAAAATCACCTTATAATATCTGGTAATCAGTAACACTATCTCATAATTGGTATACATTAAATCATTTACCTTTTCTGAATGATTAAGCATGTCTTGAGCCTCTTTTCTTTCTCCTTCCACTCTTTCAAGATTATGTTTGAGATGCTTCACCTCCTCTTGTAAAGATGTAATTCGAGCTGTCAAGTGAGAAAAAAGTTCAAATCACAGTCACTGAGAGAGAAATCCTTTTTTTCCCCAGCATGATCATTAAGATTAAAAAAAAGCTTTAAATCTCCAAGTAGTAAATTTATTTTATTACTTGTAGTTTGGAATAGCTACAACAGTATTGAAAAAGAACAATGAAACTGAAGAACTCAAACTTGCAATTTCAAAACTTACTATAAAGTTACAGTGACCAAAACAGTATGTTACTGGCCTAAGTACAGGCATACAGACCAACTGAATAAAACTGAGACTCTAGAAACAAAACTGTACACCTATAGCCAACTGCTTTTTAACAAGGATACCCATACCCATCAGTGAAGGAAAACAGTCTCTTCAACAGACAGTAATGGGACACCCAGATGCATGTGTGCTAAGTTGCTTCAGCTGTGTCTGACTCTGCGCCCCCATGGACTGCAGTCTGCCAGGATTCTCTGCCCAGGGGATTCTCCAGGCAAGAATACTGGAATGTGCTACTATTCCCTTCTCCAGGGGATGTTCCTGACCCAGGAATCAAACCCTTGTCCTCTTACGTCTTCTGCATTGGCTGGTTCTTTACCACTAGCGCCATTTGGGAAGCCCTTTGGCAATGTGTTATGAGATATGACACCAAAAGCATAAGCAACATATTTTAAACTGGACTTCATCAAAATTAACTTTTGTACATCAAAGGACATTATTAAGAAAAATGAAAAGACAAACTACAAAAGAGGTGTAAATATTAGCAAATCATATACCTGATAAGGTCTTACCTGGACTCTTTAAAAGTCAACAACAAAAAGACAAAAAAATAAATGCACAAAGGACATGCACAGACATCTTTCCAAAAAGAATATACAAATAGCCAATAAGCACATGAAAAGATTGCTCAACTAATTACTCACTAGGAAAATTAAAGTTAAAACCACAATGAGACAATGCTGGTGGAAACTTAAAATGATGAACAATGCTGGTGGAAACATAAAATGAGATGTGGCTGTTATGGAAAATAGTCTGGAAGTGCCTCAAAATCAAACCTAGCATTACCACGTGACCCAGCAATTCTACTCCTAGGTATCCAAAAGATCTGAAAGCAAGTATTCCAATAAATACTTGTACCGCAATTTCACAACAGTGCTATTCATAACAGTCAACAGGTGAAACAGCTCAAAACTCAAATGTCCATCAACAGATGAAGAGCTAAACGAAATATGGAATATATATATATACACATACTACAGGATATTACCCAGCTATAAATGAATGAAGTACTGATACATGGTACATCAACCAATCTTAAAAATATGCTAAGTGAAAGAAGCCTGAACTAAAGGTCACAAATTATATGATGTCATTTATATGAAATATCCAGACCAGGTAAATTCAGAAATATAGAACAGATGAGTGGTTGCTAGGGGCATACAAGGGAAGGACAGTTGAATGGGCACAAAGTTTTCCTCTGGGTTAATGAAAATGTTTTGGAACTAGAATGTACGGAACGCCACTGAATTGTACACTCTCAAATGGTTAACTTTAGGTCATATGAATTTCACCTCAATAAAAAAAATATACAAAAGCCATTAGAAATACAAGCGGGCAATGAATAAAAACTACAGTCACAGTGATTATTTTTCAAACATGTTTCAAAATTTGGCAAATCAAAGAGAGAAAAAATAAATGGAATCTTAAAAATCTGATTAGATTAGAAAACTGATCTACTATTTCCAAAAGTCAAATCCAAAAACATACCAAGAAAAATGGTTACACGATTTCCAAATGCCTGTGTAACAGTTAAAAACAAAAGTACATTACACTATGATATATGACATGAAGCTAAGCATTTTTAAAGGGTTGTAAACAGTAAAAAAGAAAAACATGTAACAGCGATCATATGTGGCCCACAAAACCTAAAGAATATAATGTCCAATTACATTTGGGAAGTCATTTCCTACACACATGAAGAAGCTTCTGCTCATCAGTGTACATAGAGAGCATTCAACTAGCAAATAACCATCACTTTACCACAAGACCAGCCTCCCAAACTGTAAGATCTATACTGAGGGATCTAAAATGTCTTAAGAACCATAAAAAGTTAATGCAAAAATTTTATGTGTGCATGTGTGTGTGTTTTACCACAATGTACTTTTTATATGTATGTTGAGGTTCATATAAATTCTGTACATTTTTTAACGTGTATGAGCTTCGATTCACATGTAAGTCAAAAAATAAACCTTCAAGGAAGCATTGAAAAATGATACACATTAATGATAAGTCATGCTATGAATCTTCCTTAACTTCACCAATATCTAAAGAGTCAGTTAAAACCACTATTGATCAACACATAATGATGGTCTCTTCCTTAAAAGCAAGCACTTCAAAGCTCAGTAGTATCTGGAAAATCACTAACTCAAAGAATTTTAGAATTGCAAGAATTTATAGGAGTCACCCAATCTTCTTGGTTTACAGATAAAGAAGGCAGATGAAGTGACATGCACACAGCTAATAAGCTGTATATTAAGGCCTAGAGAGGCAATTTAAGGACGTGACATATGAGGCTTTTCTAATACATATAATGAGGATACTTTCTTGGTTGTATTCAGATCTATTTTAAGCCTAGTCCCTGAGAAATAAGATTGTGCAACACTCGTCAGCTGAGAACCAATGGGAGACCCTAATTTCTGTTTCCAAAGTCCAAAAACTGACCCTGACCTCTCTCCACAGAATTAGAGCTGATCGTCAAGTCTCAGGAGACTCCAAACTATGTTCCCATCCTGTGACTTAGGTTAAAATGCGCTACCCCACCCGCTACTTTTCCCTGAAAAGATCTGGCAACTTCCATGCATGTCTGTTTTGATTAGGTAGTATGGATGCTATCGCTTACAGAAATAGAAAATAGAAAAAAAAAAAGTGAGAAATGGTTAAAGCCAGGCATCCTGTTGAAAACAAACTGATTTTATTAGTGACAAGTATTCCTTTATTCACTGTTAGTTATATTCCATCTTTTTCCTTTTAGACTCAGAAAGACTGCTGATATCTCTAGTTCTAACCTTTCCAAGTACTGAACTTTTTATTTGCAGTGGGATTCTCTTACTACTGTTTAGTTTCTATTTCTACCAACAATGCATGAAGAATCCCGGGTTTTAATAGTAATAATCTTCTCTACCTGGATTAGTTCCACTTTCAGTAAGACTTCTGTGAATTGGACACTTTAAAAAATTAAGGTTTCAGTAATCTGGCTGTAAGCCTGGAAATAACCACATTACCTCCATCACAAGGGTACCTGAGAGAGGGAAGAAATTACAATTTGATACGAATTCTCCTGAAAGAGAAAGAATGCTAACCATTTCCAGTATTACCAAGGTCATTTTCTTTTTTTATTCAAGTATACTTGATGTATAATATTGTATCAGTTACAGGTGTACTATATAGGACAATATGATCAAAAATATTTTACCTTACACTTAAAAATTACTAACACACAAAAGGACAAATACTGAGGTACCACTTCTATGAGGCAGTCAAATTCACTGAGACATAAAGTAGGTGGTTACCAGGGGCTGCAGAGGAGTGGGAAATGGGGAGTTACTGAGTACAACTTTTTAGTTTGGGAAGATAAAAAAGTTCTGGAGATGGACAGCAGTGATGGTTACACAACACATGAATGTACTTTGTGCCACTGAATTGTACAACTAAAAATAGCTAAAACGGTAAGTTTTAATGTCTGTTTTACCACAATAAGAAAAAATATTACCTTGTAGGTCTCCAATCTTCTCAGAATCATGACCTCTGTCTCTTCGTTCGGCTTCTAATACAGCCTGCAGTTGGTAATAATCTTTGTCCATTTGTGACTTGGAATTCTCTAAAATTCTATTTCTCTCTTGCAGTTCTCTGTTTAGGGACTCTAGCTGAGTGATGGATTTGCTCATCTCTGTGTGACTCTTCCTTAATCTAACCGCTGTGTCCGATTCTGTCCTAAGTAAGTCATTGGCTTCTTCTAGCTAATTTAAAAAGAGAGCAAGAAAATAGGTTTTTTTTTTTAACCAAAACACAAATTTAATTAAAAAATCTCATTCCAAAAACTTACCTGCTTTTGTAATTGTGCCAGCTTCTCATTAGCAAGCTGTGAATTCTGGCTGACTTTCTTTAAGTCTTCCAACTGATCCTTTAATGTAGAAACTAGAAAATGAAGGAATAACATGTAAGTTTTCATTGAGGAAACATACAAAACCCTTAAAAAAAAAAAAAGGAAATTTGGCCTTAGGCCATAAAAGTCAGTTATATTAGTTCTAAATTTCATCTTGGAATTACTTACATTTGAAATTTATTTAAAAGTAGAGTACTGTTTTATAATATACAATGCAAAAACAGATTTGTGTCCACTGTTACATTTCAAATTCTTTTGATAAAGGTTAATCTATTAGTGAAATGACATGGCTATTATTTCTTTTTTACTGTATTCTTTTTTGAGGGGGCCATGCTGCATGGCATGTGGAATCTCAGTTCCCCAACCAGGGATTGAACCCACCCTTGCCTTGGAAGCACAGTATCTTAATCACTGGACCACCAGGGGAGTCCTGATACAAAGCTAATTTTAATGTTCTCTGTTTTTGAAAGTAAAAATCTTTGCTTACTTCAATTACTTTCAAAATGATTCAAAATTTAAAAGGTACCAAATGGTATATAGTACAAACATGAGTCTTTCTCCCAGCACATTGTTTTCCAGCCCCTCTGGCTCTCCTCCTCAGCAACTACTATTACTAACTTCTTGCACATCCTTTCTCAGATAATCTGTGCATCCATACCCAAATATATGAGAGCACAAATGTGTGTTTTCACATGCATATCTGTATATATATATACACACACATCTATACATACATATATATGCACTTCAGTTCAGTTCAGTCGCTCAGTCGTGTCCGACTCTTTGCGACCCCATGAATCGCAGCACGCCAGGCCTCCCTATCCATCACCAACTCCCGGAGTTCACTCAGACTCACGTCCTTCGAGTCAGTGATGCCATCCAGCCATCTCATCCTCTGTCGTCCCCTTCTCCTCCTGCCCCCAATCCCTCCCAGCATCAGGGTCTTTTCCAATGAATAAACTCTTTGCATGAGGTGGCCAACGTACTGGAGTTTCAGCTTTAGCATCAGTCCTTCCAAAGAAATCCCAGGGCTGATCTCCTTCAGAATGGACTGGTTGGATCTCCTTGCAGTCCAAGGGACTCTCAAGAGTCTTCTCCAACACCACAGTTCAAAAGCATCAATTCTTCGGTGCTCAGCCTTCTTCACAGTCCAACTCTCATATCCATACATGACCACAGGAAAAACCATAGCCTTGATAGACGGACCTTAGTCGGCAAAGTAATGTCTCTGCTTTTGAATATGCTATCTAGGTTGGTCATACTTTTCTTCCAAGGAGTAAGCGTCTTTTAATTTCATGGCTGCAGTCACCATCTGCAGTGATTTTGGAGCCCCCCAAAACAAAGTCTGACACTGTTTCCACTGTTTCCCCATCAATTTCCCATGAAGTGATGGGACCGGATGCCATGATCTTTGTTTTCTGAATGTTGAGCTTTAAGCCAACTTTTTCACTCTGCACTTTCACTTTCATAGCATATATAAATACGCCATTTTCTTTTAAACAATTAGTATTTTTTTTAAGATACATTTTAGAGATTCTAAGTTTATAAAGAAATGCTTTATTCTTATAAAATGCATAGTACTCTACCATATACACTAAAGTTTATTATATCACGGATTATATTTACATTGCTCATAATTTTGGCAATTTAAAAACTCTAAAATTAATAACTTTATGTACCAGTATGCATATGCACAAGTGTATGTGACATAAATTACTAGAAGTGAAGTAACTGGATCCAAGGATGCAGAGAGCTATTTCAAATTTGCATCACTAATATCAAGACACATAAAATTCTAGTTTGGTAGTTCTCAAATGTGGCTACTTGTTAGAAGTGCTGAGAGAGTTTATTAAATATACCAATGCCCAGTCTACATGTAGAGGTGAATTAAACTAGAACTTCTGGAGTTTAGGTATTAGTATTCTTTAAAGTTTCCCAAGAGATTCCAATACACACACAAGGGTAAAAATCACTACCTGAGCTATAACATTCTACTGTTTTTAAATATGTTATAAATTTATTTTGGGCCATAGGTATTAGCTCATGAAGGGGCTTAGGACTGAGTCTTCAAAAATATATCATAGGAACTAAATTTAAGACAACCTGAAGACAAAGACCTCAAGACAATGTTAGAAATTTCAGTGTTTTTCCAAGGAAAAGCAACAATTTACCTTCATTTTCTACATTCCTCCTCTTCTCATTTTCCTGTTCTGCTTTTCTTTGGTATTCATTAATTCTGTGTTGTAGCAACATTTTCTCCTTCTCAATCTGAGATACTGTAGATTCTAGATTTCTTCTTTGATTCCCCTGAAATTATAAGAAAAGTTCACCACTGCAATTAATACTCCTCATTTCTTCAAGGGAATACTCAGTTCTTTTTTAAAAAGTACACAATTAAATAAGATAGATATTTAGGCTTCAAAATCACATAGTATTTCCTAATAACGATACCTACAGTGGAATTAGCTTGCCTTAGAAGAAAACAGTAATTTTATTTTAACTAGATATATAAAATTTTCAGAGATTAAAAAAAATCCATGAACATAAAAACAACCCTATGAATCTTGTCAGATTGAAGGTCATTGGATCAGTTTAACATGAACACAAATAATACCAATATTTTGGCTTATTTACAATCCTAAATTTAAGAAATGAAATACACAAGGAATCAGATAACAACTGATATTATTATTGTTTGGCAATTAAATTGTACTCAAATGATACCAAAGATTAGTGTTTGTGGTTTAACTTCACTAGTACCTATATGAGGTCTCCCTTAATTTTTCTTCCTGTTTCTGTAACAATTTATCTTTCCTAAGATGTTCTATATATGCATGTACCTACTTAATGTGTATTAGAAAGTAATGAAAAAGATACTTTAGAAAATGAAACTAAGGGGACAGAAGAGTTAAAGAAAAAAAAATACTTCAAATTCTACAACTTAAGAAAAAAAAACTTCTGCTTCTGCATTACCACTATCAGCATATCTTGCATTTAATGCTATATTTTTCTCTTTAAGACACCACATTGGACAAACCTTTTACAGTGTATGTTTTTCTGGGCTTTCCCATCTATAAGTGAAACCCATCTTTTAAGTAAGATGCTGCCAGAGAGATACAGTAAAATTTGACAGAGACCATCCAAACTCCTTTCAATTATAAGATTTAACATTTTAACTTTTATCTTTTCATTTTGAAAATCTGAAATGATTCTACATTTCAGAAGTTCCACAGACAGTGAGTACATGTAGCCTTCCACTCAGTTTCCCCTAAGAATACATTATATTTAACAATGGTACAATAACCAACTCAGGAAACTGATACTGATATATATACATCATGTGTAGTCTGATGTCATTTTATCTCATGTGCAGATTCACAGAACTACTACCACAACCAAGATACAGAACTGCTTCATCAGCACAGTGATCTCCCTCCAGTCACTACTTATAGCCACATGCACCCCTCACTTCTCCCACCATCGACATCCCTGGCAACCAGTAACAGGAGGTCTTCCATCTGCATAACTGTCATTTTTAAAATGTTATCTTAATGGAATCATACAGTAGGGATCTTTTGAGATTAGCTTTTTACATTCAACAAGTATCTCTGCGATCTGTCCAAGTTATTGTGTATAACAATCGTTCATTTTCCCAGTCTACAGCTTATCATGTCATCATCTTATCAGAATCTTTCACAGAGCAAGCACTGTTAGTTTTGACAAAGTCCAACTTATCGAACTGTCTTCCTTATATGGATCATGTTTGTGGTGTAATGTATAACTTCACCAAGCTGTAAGTCCCAAGGATTTTCCCCTATATTTTTTCCCTAGGAGTTTTATATTTTTTATGTTCCTATTTCAATCTATGTCTGTTTTTTTAAGTTAATATTTGCCTAAGATGTAAGACTTCGGCTGAGATCTGTATCTTGGCCTATGAATACGTCATTGCCCCAGCACCACTTGCTAAAAAGACTGTCCTTTCTCCACTGAATTGCTTCTGCACCTTCGTCAAAAATGAGTTGGCCATAATTGAGGGTAACTGATCCACAGTTTCTCTGCAGTACTGTCTTTGCTTGGTTTTGGTATCTTGGTCATTCTAGCCTCATAAAATCCACTGGGGAATGTTCCTTTCGTTTATATTTTCTAGAAGAGAGTATAGAATCGGCCTTAAGTCTTCTTAAAACACCTGGTAGCTTCGTCTAGTAAAACCATCTGGTCCTGAAGATTACCTTTGGAGGAGCTTTTAAATTATGAATTCACTTTAATAGTTATATAGGGATATTCATATAATGTATTTCACATTGTGTGAGTTGTGGTAGCATGTATTTTTGGAGGAATTTGTCCATTTCACCTAAATCTCACACTTCAGTGTTTAGAACTGTATTATTTCCTTAAGAACTTTTAAAATATAGCCATAAGAGTCTGTAGGAATATGCCCTGCCTTATTCCTGATACAGATCATTTGTGTCTTATCTTTCCTTTGACAATCTTGCTAAAGATATCAATTTTTTGACCTTTCCAAACAGCTGGGTTTTTTCTTATCATTGATTTTGTTTTCCTGTTTCCAATTCCACTGATTTCTGCTCCTTATTTTTCCTTCCTTCTCTTTGCTTTCAGTTTATTTTGCTCTTCTATTTCTAGGTTCCTGAGGTAGGAGCTTAGATGACTGATTTGAGACAGTTCATCTTTTCTTTCTTAATATTTCACTGAAGTATGGTTGACTTACAATGTTTCAGGTGCACAGCAAGATGATTCAGTTATACATGTACACGTATATTATTTTTGAAGTAACTTTCCATTATAGGTTATTACAAGATATTGAGTATAGTTCCCTTGGCTACAGTCATCTTTTCTAATGTAAATGTTTCAATGCACACATTTCTCTTAGAGCACTATGTCAGCTGCATCCCACAAATTTTGATGTTTATCTTTTCATTGCTGAAATATTTTTAAAAGGAGGCAGACCCATAACGTTATGAGATATAATTAACATCATGTTTTTTCATTTCCTTTGAGACTCTCTTCGTTCACCTATGCATTATTTAGAACTGTTTAGTTTAGTTTCCATGTGTTCGCAGAGCTCTGATGCTTTTCTGTTATTCATTCTAGCTTGGTAACATTTTGGTCAGAGAACAGGCTGTTTATGACTTTAATTCTTTGAAATCTGTATAAGTTTACTTGGTATGTGGTCTATCTTGGTACATATTCCTTGAGTGCTTGAAAAGAATGTGTCCTTTGCTATTGTTAGGCGGAGGGGTCTACAAATGTTGAATAGATCCCACTGGCTGATGGTGTGGCTGAGTTTGATACATTTGCTGATTCTCTGTCTAGAGAGTGGTATTTAAAAGTCAACAGTATCACAGATTTGTCCTTTCAGTTTCATCAGCTTTTGCTTCACATATTTGGTAGCTCTTCTGTTTGGTGAATACAAATTTAGGAATGCTATATCTTCTCAGAGGATTGACATTTTTGTCATTCTGCAATGTCCCTCCACCAGTGATAATTTTATTTGCCCTGAAGTCCTGATTTCAATACTGCCACCGCTGCCTTCTTTTTGCTAATGCTTACATGATGTATTTTTCCATCTTCTTACCTTAAAGCTGTCTATATTGTTATTTTTGAACAGTTTCTGGTAGATAGCATATGGGAAGGTAATTTTTAAAAATTTACTCTGACAATCTAACTGCTGCTGATTTTAATTTACATTTAATATAATTACTGATTTATTAAAGGCTCCCATTTTGTTTCTATTGTGTTCTTTTTTCTCATCTTTCTGTAGGTTACTTGAAAATTTTTTTAGAATTCCACTTGCTTTATCTAGTGTTTTTAAGAGTATCTCTCTATAATTCTCAGTGGCTGCTCTAAGTATTACATTATATTACTCGTATTGGCTTATGACCAGTTTGATTAAAGTATAACGTTATCTCTGCTGACACCTATTTATAATTGTCTAAAAATTTCTTCTACACATATGGAGAACCACATTGGACAATGCTGTAATTTCCACTTCAACTGTCAGATGTAATATAAAACACTGACGAGGAGAAGGAGCACGCAGTGTTTACCCGTGGTTTTACTCTCCGTTGTTGTTTCTTCTTTCCTGGTATTTCAAGATTTCTTAATCACTTCCTTTCTATTTAGAGAATTTCCTTTAGCAATTATTTTAGGGATGGTGTGCCGGTGACAATTTCTCTTGGTTTTCCTTCATCTGAGAACACTGTGGTTCTCATCTAGGATGTTTTCACTGGACGCAGAATTCTCAGCCAACAGCTCTTTTTTTCTTCAGCCCTCAAAAAAAGCAGTACCATTTCCTCTGTTCTCCATGGTTTCTGTTAAGAAATCTGTCATTTGCATTGTTCTTCCCCTTTAAGGAAAGGTCACTTGCTGCACTTAAGATTTCTTCTTTGATGTTAGTTTTCATAAATCTATTGTCTGTCTTGGTGTGGATATCTTTGGGTTTATCCTTTTTGTGGTACACTCAAGTTTCTTGTAGGCATGTATCTTTTGTTTACAGGTTCACATCTTTCTCCACAATTGTGGAATTTTCAGCCATCATTGCTTCCTGCCCTCTTCGCTCCTCTTTTTCAGCAATTCCAAAACACAATATAAGAACCTTTCTGCTATAGCCCCAGTGGTCACTGAGGCTCTGACACTTTTTCTGTTATTCAGAGTAGGTAATTTCTATCCATCTTCAAGTTCCCAGACTCTTTTCCTTGTATCCTTCACTGTGCTGCTGAGCCCATCCCCTGAGATTTTTATGTCAGGTATTTTTAACTTTTGGTTGGTTCTACATCTTTTATGTCTTTGTTAAGACTTTCTAGTTTATATTTTTCATCTGTTTCAGGTATATTTGTAGTTGTTCACTGAAACATGATGATTCTTTCAAATCTGTGTCAGGTAATTTAAACATCTGTGTTATCTCACTGCTGGCATCTGTTTATTGTCTTTTCTCATTCCAGTTGAGAAATTTCAAGTTCTGGCTATTATGACTGATTTTCTAATGAAATCTGGACATTCTGGGTATTATCTTACAATATGGGGAATTTTTAAAGGTTTTCTGTTTCAGCAGGCCTCTCTGGTCACTGTTCTGGTGGGATGATGGAAGTGCTGCCTCATTTCTCTCAAATGGAGGTAGAAATCTAGGTTTTTCCACTTGGTCTTCAATGACACACGGGTTTGGGGGGGGGAGTGGATCCTCTTCACCATTGGTGGAAAGGGGAGTTCTGGCACCCCACTAGGCTTCGTCGGATGATACCATGAAGGTGGGAGGGTACCTGGTCACTGCTGCCTACACGACCCCCACAGGCACTGCAATGCAGGGGCAGGCACTCATTTGTTCAGTGTCCAAAGTGTTAACTCTCTAAAAGGCCTCTTCTGACACCAACACAACAGGGAGCAGGAAGAGGGCCTTGCTAACTGCCAGAAGTAGAAGATGAGATTCCCATATGGTCTCCAATGACACTGTCTTTTTGGGGGTGGGGGGGGGTGGTGGTGGTGGAGGGAGGGCAGGGGGTTGGGTGGTTGGGCAGGAAGGCTCATCATTGCCCAGCAGTGATGCAAGTCCCTCCAATGGACCTTCCTGGTCATGGGGCTGGAAGTCTGAGCTCCCAAATCTGTTTCTGTTGGTGGGGATGGGGTTACATTTTCTATGTTGTATTTGGTGAACAGAGCAGTGACTGTAAGTTTTCTGATTTGCTAGCCTGCCGCTTTCCTGGTCCTCTACTTAGAGAGTGGCTTTTTTCACCTGTGCTTGTTGGTGTTCCCAGACTGCTGGCTTATCCAGCACCCAGCTTGGAATACACACTGCAAGCAAACAAAAACCCAAAAAACCCAGAGTACTTATTACTGTATCATTTCTGGAGGTTCAAGTATTCTAGCTGGTCTGTCTTCCCTCCACCTTTCATAATCTTTTTAATTTTTTTTTGTTTAATGCCCAGGGTTTTTAAGCTGTATCTAGTGGGAGAAATAGGGGAAAGGACTTTCATTCCATCTTTATAGAAGCAGGACAATTTTAATTTTATAATTAATATTTCCCTCTTTACCTTGAATTTAGAAAGCCGAGTAACTTAAACCTAGCATATTTGTTTTTTATCTGTGTTCTAGAAATGAAACAAAAAGTGGAGGATATACGAAAAGGATTTCTTAAACATTTAATGTTAAATACTACAGTGCCAGGCCAAGTCCACAATGACTAATGGCAACTTGGTAAAATATTACATAAATCTGTCCAGACTATGTTTATTTGAGGCTATGAATATGGGGGGAAAGAAAACAAAAAACCCACCATCACTGACATATGCTGTTCTTTAGGAGAAAATTAAGACAGCACAAAAATCATCAGGAAGATTAAATCTAAAAAGGACAAAGGATGTAAACAGTGAGAGGAAGGACTTTGGAAAGATATTTACAAGGTAACCAAAAGGAATAAAAATGTGCTACATACTTGCAAAAGAACATCTGAATCATAAAATGTTCATGCAGTATTTCCCTGATAGTAACAAGTTCTTGCTAAGTGACGATAGAAAAAAATCATTCCAAGATTCATATAATTCCCATTTGATCATATGAAATTATGTTAATGTAAGTCCTTTTGAAGCTGTATTCTTCCTTCTTTCCTATTTGTCTCTTTCTGCTACAGTTCTAGACTCAACTTCTCACCTCCTGCTCCTTTCTCTCTTCAACTATTAAGAACCACTAAACTGAAATTCATGTACTAAAATTTGAGCATGGTTCTAGAATAAAACCACACAAAAGGAACTAAAGCATAGTCTAATTTCACATCAACTTTTAGCTCCAAAGTGAGGCTTTCATCATGATTCTGTAGTCCTGTTCTATACTGCAACCTATCAAGTTCAGATGTGACATTCTCAAAAAACAAAACAATCTGCAAGAGGGAAAAACTCTAAAAAAGGACAACTTCTGATGAGAAAACAAAAAGTACCTCTTCATCCAATTCTTTCATTATCTTGTCTAGTTTTATGTTTGACGTTCTGTAAAAGTAAAAGCAATACAGATTAGAAATACATTTACTTTTTACTGCCTGGGGTGAAACACCACATTCCTTACTTTTCCATTTAGCTAAGATTTCTTAACCTTTTTTGTGTGTATGCCGTGGACCCTTCTGAAGTCAAGTCTGGTGAAGCATTTTCACAAAAATATTTTTAAAGCATAAAATACACAGGATTAAAAGGAAATGTGAAATACAGTCATGAACTTTTAAAAACAGTATGATTCACTAATATACATGTTTTATTAATATATTAAATGACATAATCTAGCAGTAGTAATTTTAAAGTAGTAATAAGCATAAATGGAATTTAGAGATAATATTTGCATTCTAGGAAAATATTTGTGTGATTTCTACTGGTAATAAAAAAAATTCACAGCTACTGCTAATACTTATAGATTACTATGTTCATAATTAAAGAAAATGCTGAATTTCAGTTAAAGGTTACAGAATAGATTCACTATTCTCCCCAAGTTTAAGGATCTTAAATTCCATGCATGGATGCTTTAGGAGAGGTTCAAGGATTCTAGGTTAAGGAGCCCTGAATTCCTCAGGCAATACTTGCTACTAAACAAAGATCAATCATTTAAACTTTAATGCAAGATTAAGTAAATGAAGGGAAAGGTGGCATATATAAAGCAAACTTGGCAACTTGGGCAAAAATTTGAGATAAACTGAAAGGGTATCACCTCCATCACAATTCATATTTTGGACTCTAAACACATTTCTGCGCTTCAAATCTGTATACGCAATGCTTCACTTGGATGTCTCACCAAATACTTCATTCAGCATGTCCAAAGCTACACTTATTCCCTCTGCCCCACCCCCCTGGCACAGTACCAATCTGCTGTTTCTCTGCTATCCCCAAACAAGGACCCCACCTGGGAATTCTCCGACTCATCTTCCTCCCTCATTCTCACTTAGTGAATAAATATCAAGTGCTGCCTTATTAACCAGAGAGTTCTTTTTAAAAAGCAAATTTGATCTTTTGTTTTCCTTTAAGTTTAATAAATTTAATGCTTTAGAGAGATCAAATCCTAAAGGAAATCAGTCCTGAATATTCATTGGAAGGACTGATGTAAAGCTGAAATTCCAATATTTTGGCCACCTGATGTGAAGAACTGACTCATTGGGAAAGACCTTGATGCTAGGGAAGACCGAAGGCAGGAGGAGAAAGAGACAACAGAAGATGAGATGGCGGGATGGCATCATCGACTCAATAGACATGAATTTGAGCAAGCTCCAGGCATTGGTGATGGCAGAGAAGCCTGGTGTGCTGCAGTCCATGGGGTCACTGCAACACAACTGAGCAACTGAACTGAACTGAATGCCTTTCAATCACCCTTAGGATAAATTCCAGCATCTTATCTTTTCAAAAACAGAGTCTTCCAAGATTTAGACTCTCTTAATCTACCCAATAGACTGAGGAGCCTGGTAGGCTGCAGTCCATGGGGTGGCTAAGAGTCGGACACAACTGAGCGACTTCACTTTTACTTTTCACTTTCATGCACTGGAGAAGGAAATGGCAACCTGCTCCAGTGTTCTTACCTGGAGAATCCCAGGGACGGGGGAGCCTGGTGGGCTGCTGTCTACAGGGTCGCACAAAGTCAAGACACTACTGATGCGACTTAGCAGCAGCAGCAGCAACCTACCCAAATCTATTTGAGGTCACCACCTCCCTCCCCATCACACATGCACTCATTTTCATATAATTATTGGCCACTTTGGCCATTCTTAATTTCTTCATTAAATTGATCCCTACTACCATCACTATCACTAATGTGTCATTTGCCTTCTAGTTTTAATTATACAAACTGTTCAACATTTATATAACCAATATTTATCCATTTCCTTCTCCTTATTTCTGTTTTATACCCAGAAATTCCTTACAAATCCCGTGTTCAGGATTATATTAAAGTGCTTTTCTAAAAAAAGCCTGTATTAAATGCTTCACCATTTAATCTATAGGCAGCAAGCAGTTTACTAGTTTCTTCTCCGCTAGTCACCAAATTGCCAGTCTTACCAATCCCATTTTTTGAATACTTCATCTCCATATTACCTACTTTTATTTATTCAATACTAACCACTAACAGTAACTATAAAATGTTAAAGTTTGTAATAAATAACTCAGCATTATGCTAGGCTACTTTAAGTTCTCTTGATCACTTTACATTTTAATAAATATATTGGCTCTTATTAAATTTAGACTCGCAGGACAAAAAAATTCTGAAAAAATACTGTTCTAAAGAAGCAAAGTGGAAATTAAGAGTGTTCACATCAAAAATTTAGTGAATTTTTTAAATTTAGTGAATTTTAATCTTCAAAAACTTTTACATTTTAGAAAGTATCTTATCTAATGTAAACTAATTTTCCCTGTCAGCTAATTAAAATGGGAGAGAAAATGAATAAATCAGTGAATCAGTGTTAAGTGAATAGTCTGCACTGTATGTATATCAGTGGCAATCTTTACATCCCTGCCTTACTTCCATCCACTTTTAGGGATTTAAAGTGCAAATAGGCATTCGTTATGCAACTTTTAATGGGAAAAATGTAAAGCATATTCTCACCTGCACTTCTGCTCCATTTCATCTTTTAATTGCATTTCATTATGTAACTGTTCTTCCAGCTTATAAATTGTTTTCTGCAAATTTTCCTGCTTTAATTAAAAACAACAAAAACTCACTTTAATAAGAATATTCAGAGAATTTTAAAATAGCAAGTTTATATTACCATTTTATTTATAGCTGTTCACAAGGAAATTATCTGATCCAATCTTACCTTTTTCCCTTTTGTCTGAAATTTTTATTAACTCAACAAGCACCTCCTTCTAACACTAATATGTCAGGCGCTGTGGCTGGCACTAGTAACATAAAAATTCAAAAGATTTGGTCCCAGTTCTCGTAAAGCTAATAGTTAAATAGTGGGACACAGGGAACAGGAGGGGGAAAAGAACCTATAATAACTCAAAGACATATACACAAAATATTATGATGTGGTAGATATAAATAAAATTACACATAAGGTGTACTGCACAAGCAAAGAGGACAGACCTCATCTGCCAGGAAGATGGAATGTTTAAGATGAGACGTGTAAGAAGAGAAGTATTTACCAAGCAGAGGAAGTGAAAGAATGAATGCATTTTGGCCAAAATGAATGAGTCCGAAAGTAGAGAGACAAAGAAAATATGATCGGATAATGGGGAGAAATCACATCCAGAAGACAGAACATACAGGGAGACTGAGTCACATAACAGCTGAAAAGGCAAGTGGGACTATTTCCTTGTATGCAGAAAAGGAGTTGGGCACTTTAACACGTAAACAGTTTAAAAGGGAAAATGACAGAGTGGTGGCATTTTAGAAATATCACTTCAGTAATAAAGAAGGTGAATACATTAGTTAGCAGAGAAATTCTAGACAAAAATCAATTAATAGACAGTCCAGGCAAAAAAGAATACACAGGTCTAATGTAAGGAAGAAGCTGTAGAAATTGAAGAGAAAATGAATTACTACATCAATCAGAAGGCAGAATTTATGATCCAGCAACCGATTAGAAATAAGAACAGAATAGCATTACAAAAGATGTATGACAAAAAGAATTACTGGGGAGAGGATGGAGAGAGAAAGGGTGAGTTCAGCTTTGGCCTAGGTTGAGGTGTCTAAAAGTTGTGCCGGAAGAGAAGTCCATTCAGAGAAAGAAAGGATTCAGGTCTAAAGCTCAGAGAAACAAGCTGGTCACACATGAGATTAATTATAGAAAATGGGCAGAGAGCCAATGTCAGAAGTACTCTGAGAAACATTTAATAATTAAGGGGAGGAGGAAGCAGGAGGAGAGCCTGCAAAGAGGACTGAAAATAAAATCCAGAGGCAGAAAGAGAAAAGGCAAGAAATAATGAGAGTATGAGAGTTCTTAGAGTTCTGAGGACAACAGAGTGCTCAATGTCAAATGCAACAAAAAAGAAAAATAAGATATGAAATGAAAAATATTCATCATATTTGGCAACTGCAAAGCTGTTCTCTAGCATCTCTGCTAGACGGATTTCAGAGAAGAGTTGAAAATTAAATTGGTTGACTTTTATACTTTGTTCTGCTGCTGCTAAGTCGCTTCAGTCGTATCCGACTCTGTGCAACCCCATAGACGGCAGCCCACCAGGCTCCTCCATCTGTGGGATTCTCCAGGCAAGAGTGCTGGAGTGGGGTGCCATTGCTAGGTTAACAGAAATAGTAGGCACACAAGTGTTTTCTTCTTCCCCTCTGATCTTGAACAGAGCAAAAGATAAGAGCCACTGACAGAAACTTATGGCAATCACCGCAGAACGAGATCAACCCAAAGAAAATACGCTACCATTGTTATTTAAGTCCTAATGTACCTCTATACTTACAGATAAGTAATACAGTAAGAGTGGAGTTATAACAGCTCCTTATTTTCACCTTCTCCAGATCAAATGTGCTTTAATTTTGAAGACTTCTGAGCCCTAGTTAGCTATATAACTTGGCAAATAGCTTTATTGGGATGAGAATTTAAAAGAGAAAAATCCATAATAGCTAACAGGTACCCACACAGTTCTTTCCCTTTTTTCTCACTTCCCCTTCCCACCATATGCTCTCTCGAATGTAAAAGGAAACATGAAGGAGAAAGAGAACAATTTTATCAGCTTTTAAAAATGAACGCTGCCTATTCCTCGTCTCAATTAAAAATACAGCCTGCAGCACACAGAGTTCAAAGACTGGTTTGAAGACAGCCAGGTTTATTTAAGAAAATTTCCAGTTAACCCAAAAGGACCTTCTCAAACATAAGCAAGTAAAAATTTTTTAAATCCGTTCTCTTATGAACTATTCTCACAATGAAAAGAACTCATGTTTCTAATATTTACTTCCTATAGTAATTCACTTTTCAGGGTCAAATGAGCTGACGCTCACTGTACTAGATACTCTCCATTGGCCACCTCTCCCTTTCAGGCTCGAAGATCCATCCTCTGCCTTCTTTGTCATGAAATTTACAGACTGCATTACGTGGGCTCTTCTCTCCCATGATTTTAAAGTTGGTTTCAGCCAACAGGTGCCACTAGCTGGAGATCAGTTGGGAGAAACGAAATTCCCACTCTCCTCACTCTCCTCTTGCCTTAGTGTGGCTTTGGCAGTGTTCTCTGTTCTATGCTCCTCTTTCATGATTCTCCACATTCTCTCTGAGCTGTGGGAACAAGATTTGTCTCTCCTCGTCCTTCAGACTAGGGGCAATGGCTTCCCACTGCTGTCAGTCAATGGCTGCTTTACCCCCTTTATTTACTGCTCCCTGTGATCCTGCTCATGACACCATTTACAGTCTCTTCATTAAACTCTCTTCACTTCATGAACAAACAAAATGTGGCACATAGATATAACAGAATATATTAAGCCTTAAAAAGGAATGAAATTCTGATACGTCTACAACATGTTTGAGCCTTAAGGACATTAAGTAAGATAAGCCAACCACAAAAGGTCAAATATTGTATGATTTCACTAGAACAGTCAAATTCAGAGACTGAAAGTAAAGACAGCAGTTATCAGGGGCTGGAGGGAGAGTGGAATGCAGACTTTAATGGGTAGAAAGTTTTAGTCTGGGATGAAGAAAAAGTTCTTGAGACGACAGTGGTGATGACCACCTAACAATGTGAGGGTGCTTAATGTTACTTAAAAATGGTGTTAATAAAATGGTAAATTTTGTGTTACATAAATTTTATAACACACACAAAAAAACTCTCATTTAAACTTTCTGAATTTGCCATCTGTTTTCCTGTCAAGATCCAACCTGATGCACTGATTTATCATAAATTCCTAATTCCAAAGATTAAAAAGACCACCTCTGTCAACCTGTGTAGCAACGTGTAGTTTATTAACTGCTTCCACATATAATATCCCATTTGATATTCAGGCAAAAAAATCAAACAGGAGAGGAGACAGTACGTAAAAAAAAAAGCTATAAAAATGGTGGTCCAGTGGTTAAGATTCTGAGCTCCCAATGCAGAGGGCCCAGGTTCGATTCCTGGTCAGAGAACTAGATCCCAAGAGTTCACCATGTTACAACTAAGACTCGGCATGGCCAAATTTAAAAAAAAAAAAAAAAAAAAAAAAAATCAGGCTCACTAACTACACATTTGGAAACAATATATATATTAGTATCATGCATACAAAATACATTATCCACAAAACAGCTTTTAAAAAAATAACAATAAAAAAATACCTACCAAGCTTTTATCCACATTAGAGCTAGTTCTGTTATCGTTAGGATTTGCTGAAGACAAGTATCTGAGAAGAAAAAAAGTTTTTAAAAGAAAACAAAACAGTCTTTAATATCAAGTAGTAACCAGTAACAAATACTATATGCCTATTTTTTGAACTTACTCTGCTTTTAAAAATTGAGTGCAGGTTCTTAATGCTTTATTTTTACAAACATAACACAGAAATAACACATATATTACATAAAACCCACAGCTAGGTCTGAAGTGGTCTTCCCTAGTGGCTCAGTCAGTAGAGTCTGCCTGCAATGAGGGAGACCTGGGTTGAAACCCTGGATCAGGAAGATCCCCTGGAGAAGGAAATGGCAACCCACTCCAGTATTCTTGCCTGGAGGATCTAACGGACAAAGGAGGCTGGTGGGCTACATACAGTCCATGGAGTCACAAAGAGTTGGACATGACTGAGCAACTTCACTTTCACGAAACATGAATACAAGGAAAAATCACAGAACATAATCTAGAGTATGATAATGTAGTACAAATAGTGCATGTGTGTATATAATGACTATTTAATTCAAGATTACCTTTGTGTAGAAAAAGTAATCACTTTTGTGTAGAAAAAGTAGTTAACTGCTGAACTCTACTATAGAAAATCTAAAAACACTTAGGGGGTTGTTTATATCAACATCTTGAGTGTTTCAGAACACTCAAGACAGAATAATTGATAAAAATATAAAATTTTTAAAAGAGAAAAAAAAGAAAGAATGCTGAAACAAACATACCACTTTACAGGGTCTCTGTGCATTTCAATATAAAATAGTTCCAATATTACAGTCATAGAGTATTAGGGAGGGAAAAGAGATTAAAGTACTGTCTTTTTCTAGGGGTCAAAACTCAAGTATTACCTACTTGTCTGATGATACAGAGAAAGTATTCTAGCATCAAAAGAACAAAATTATTGTCTTATAGTTGGATTACTGGAGAAATTGCATAACACAGGACTAAACTGAATTCCTATTTTCTAAACTTGACCTGAATTAACCTCTTATTAAAAGTTTTGACTAAAATGACAAGATGTTTCACTTTAAAAGAAAGTGAGCTATAATAACCTCAAATTTAATCGTTACTCCAAGAAATTCAAATGTCTACTACCATTTGAATGGAGTATAATTTGACTAGAAGTACATATTCTAAAATAAATTGATCAAGCAGATTTGACATACCCAGTTGATGCTGCCACATAGTTCAGTTCACTTTTATATACTGGTGTAGCATTTTATTTAGATTTCTGTTGTGTAGTATTCGCCAACCTACATTGTACAACTCATCCATTTTCTCACTAGGATATGAACATCTCAAGAGAAGACTCTGTATCTTATTAATCCTTATACCTGACGAAGAGTAGACTGTCAAATGTGTCTGTTGAATGAATGCCCAGCATATAAAAATAACATTTCACTTGTATCTGAAGTCCACTAGAAAAGCTAAAGCTAACATTGGCTCATACTAATGATAATAACAACTAACACTGAGTGCTTATGCCATGCAGAGCATTGCTCTAAGTGTTTTACTGTTTTGATTCATTTAACCCCTACAACAACCCTGAGACACAATTATTATCCCCATCATCCCTATTTTTGAGGAAATGAACGTATAAAAGATCAAAGCTATTTGCCTAAGGTCACAAGGCCTTATAATGTAAAATATGGTGAATTCACTGAGAAGTTTTAGGGAGGAATCACTTAATTTTTTGAAGAATTGAAAACTATAGGCCTTTTCTAACATCAATATAGTGATAATGCTAGAAGACTACATACTGTTTAAAAATGCCTTATAAAACCAGGACTCTTTGGATAACAGGATTAAGCAAAATATCAATAGTAACAGAATCTCTTGAACTATTAATAGCTGTAATGTGAAGAAACATTAAGTTATTCACCAAAGAATTTCTGAGAAACAATATCCTGAGCATGGATGAGTTTGAAAGATACTAAATACGAAATCCTGGAAATATAATTAATTGGTGAATGTGATATATTAATATATATTTTTATACACCATTAAATCTACTTTAAATATTCTAAGGTAAATTTTAGATATCCCTAAGAAAATAATACGACTACAACAAAATCAGTGCCTACTCCCAAAACCAATGTGTAGCATACTTACCTACGATTGCTATAATATGTAAATCCTACAAAAGGTAGCTGATTGCCAACAAAAGCTTTAGGTATAGGGAATGTTTCTTCATCTCCTTTATCTTCTTCCAAGTCATCAAAGTTACTTGTGTCTATGTCACTACTTAAATCAGGTACAACTGGTGCTACAGCTAAAAACAGAAACAAAATTAGTTCATTTCAAATTTAATATCAAGTGAAGCAATGATTTTGCACTAACTACTAATGATTTCCTACATATAAATAACTTGTGAACCACAAATTCTAAATGGGCTGAATTCTATTACAATAAGCTTTACTAGGATTATTAATCAGCAGCTACAGATCATGGATTATATAATTCTGTAAATCAATTATCTTCAAAAATAATTATGATAATTATCATATATACCTCAAGTTTAATTTGAGTATTACAAGTCAAGTATTATTATGGTTTGTTTTAAAATACACTGTAGTATAAGATGTGCAAAAGCAATTAGGACTATAGAAAAGACTGTTCAGAAACTACAGGGCAAAACAAATTGCACTTAAAGTTGGTTAGCAACAGTATTTCACTTGTTAATCTGCTCTATAGCAAACTAGAAATCAGTTACCTCTCTTAGCAGTCTTGGATATAGTTAATAATTTGTTACTGAAATATTTTTACTTATCTAGAATCTAGATAATCAGTATTCCCCTCCCCACCAGCTCGATAGCTCTCCAAGAGCCAAGTTTTGTTTTCTTTTTTTCAATTAATTGATTTATAATATTGTGTTTCAGGTGTAAAGCTAAGTGATTCACTTATATGTGTTTGTGTGTATTTTTATTTTTTTCCCCAGATTCTTTTCCATTATTGGTTATTATTACGATATACTGAATAGGGGCAAAGTATTTTGAATTATATTTTCAGATTCTTTTCCATTATTGGTTATTATTATGATATACTGAATAGGAGCAAAGTATTTTGAATTATATTTTCAGACTACCAATAGTTATCTTCCTTGAATTAAGTGATTAGGGACAACTCAGGTAAGTCTTATAAAATGGCTGTTGGGAAAAGAGAACAGGGATACAAAACCTCAACAAAGAATCTTCTTCAGGAGTTCTAAACTTGATGGGAAACAAGACCCACATACACTTAAAATAAAAGTGTATGTGACAATGCAAATCTTCACAACATAGAAAATATCATATGAAACTACTACAGCCACTGTCTTCTTTTGGAGCTTAAATATGCTACAGAAAGTACATATAAAAATAAATATTTGGAAAAACATTTTCTAGTTTAAAGATATAGGAGTATAATAAAACATAACTGAAATATTATCATCAAAACATTCAATAATTATTTTACATACAATCATTTCATGTTCCCTAAGAGAAAAAGATGAAGAAGAGCAAACAGAAGTAACTGACGTTACAATCTTAATTTCACACATAATTTGAATTATTGCTCTACTAAATCATCTGGGTATTCCAGGCAAGTAGGAACTACTGTTGTGCATCTCAGATACCGTGACCTATCAGATAAATTTGGGAATGAAACAACACATTCAATCAAAAGAAGCTGCCGTTCTAACAGTGTAACAGGAAAAGAGCTTTTCCACCATTTTCTTTCCTTAATGGCCAAGAAAACTGCCCAACTAGACGATTCTAGCTTCCTGACATTAACTGCCTAATTTGTGGAAAGAGGGGAAAAAAGGATTGTCATTCCTTATGTAGTACATCCTCTCAGCACAAATTTAACCTTAAAACAGCAGTTCTCAATCAGGGACAAGTTTGGGCCCTCAGGGATATTCAGTAATGTCTGAAGTTCCCAATTAGGGACAATTTTGGCCCCTCAGAGATATTCAGCAATGTCTGAATGTCAGAAATGTCTGGGTGCATAATTTTTGTTGTCACAACTCGGGGGTGGGGGGATGTTGCTGACATCTGGTGGGTAGAGAACACATCCTTTCCAGCATTTGTTATCTGCAGACTTTTTCTGATGATGGCCATTCTGATCAGTGTGAGGTGAAGACACTGTATACTGATAAAAGGGTCAATTTTATGAAGAAGATACAACAATGATAAACATATGTGCATACAACAACAATTCCAAAGATACACATATACACATATAAATGACATAAAGGAAACAGTTCTAAGAGTGTCTTCAATAACCCACTTTTAATAGTGAACAAAAAATCCAAACAGAAGATAAATAAGAAAATGAAAGACTTAAATAATACTGTAAACCAAATAGATACAACAGAAAAATAAAGCACACCCCAACACCAGTAGCAGAATACACATTTTTCTCAGATGCACATGGGACTTTTCCATGACAAACTGTATGTTAGTTCAAAATACAGTAAATTTAAAGAGGCTGAAATTATACAAAGCATTTTCTCCAACCACAATGGAATGAAACAAGAAGTCAATAATAGAAGGAAAATTAGAAGATTCACAAATATGTGGAAATTAAACAGTATTCTCTTAAACCATGAGCTGAAGAAATGAAAAAGAAAGAAAGAAAATGCTTTGAGATGAATGAAAATGAAAACATACCAAAACTTATGGGATTCAGTGAAAGCAATGCTTAGGGAAGCACTTTATTTGTAAATGCCTATGTTATATTTAAAAAGCATCTCAAATCAACAACCCAGACTGACACTCTAAGAAACTAGAAAAAAGAGTAAATCAAGCCCAAAGCTAGAGGAAGGAAAGAAAAAATACACATCAAAATGCAAGTAAATAAAATATGTAACAGAAAATGAACCATGAAAATTAACAAATAATTGGTTCTTTAAAAAGATCAATCAAATTGGCAAATCTTTTACTTCAATAAGAAAAAAGGAGAAGAGACATGAACAACTAAAATCAGAAATTAAAGTGGGGACATAATTATCAAGCTTCTACAAATCAAAGGGATAAAATTAAAAAACTATGAACAATTGTACACCAACAGATAACTGAGATGAAATGACCAATTGCAGAAACACAAACTATCAAAACTTACTTGTAAAAGAAAATTCGAAAAGACCTATGGTAAGAGATTTAATCAACAACAAAAAATGTCTCAACAAAAAGCCCAAGACAAGATGGTTTCACAACTGAATTCCATCAAACACATAAAGAAGAATTAATGCCAATCCTCACAGTTTTCCAAAGACAGAAGAGGATAAAACATTTCCTAATTCATCCCATGAAGCCAGAATTACTCTGATACCAAAGCCAACCAAAACACCACAAGAAAAACATACAAACCAATATCCCCTGATGCAAAAATCTTTAACAAAATACTAACAAATTGAATGTAGCCACATATTAAGAGGGTTATAAACTATGATCAAGTGGGATATGTTTCAGAGTGGCTCACCACATGAAAGTTAATCAGTGTAATACATCACATTAATAGCATGAAGAAAAAAACCCGCATGATTATTTCAAATAACACAGAAATGGCGCTTTACAAAATCCAACACACTTTCATGATAAAAATATTCAGTCAACAAGGCATAGAAGGGAACTTCCTCAATATAATAAAGGGCACTATTGAAAAATCCGCGGCCCACATCATATGCAACAGGCAAAGACTGAAAGCTTTTCCCCAACGATCAGGAACAAGACAAGGAAGGATGCGCAATTTCACTGCTGCTATTCAACAACATGCCGAAAGTTCTAGTCAGAGCCAACACGCAAGAAAAGAAAATAAAAGGCAGCCTAACTGGAAACACATTCAGTAACTGCTCTAAAAATTCCACTGTCTTTCTTTTCCAGGAATGGGAAAACCCATTCTAAAGTTCATATGGAATCTCAAGGGATGCCAAATACAGGCATACCTTACAAATATTGTGAGCTCCACTTCAGATCAGAGCAATAAAGCAAACAGTGGAATAAGGTGAGTCATGTAACCTTTTCTGGCTCCCCAGTGTGCATAGAAGTTATTTTAACACTATAATGTAGTCTGTTATGTGTGCGACAGCAGCATTATGTTTTAAAAACTTTAAAAATTAAAAACCTAATTTAAAATTAAGGCCTTAACGAAAAAATATTTTACTGCTAAAAAATGCTAACCATCATCTGACCACACAGTGTTGCCACAGATCTTCAATTTGTAAAAAACTGCAGCTATCTGTGAAGTGCAATAAAGCTAGGTATGTCCATAATCAAAACAATCTTGAAAAAGAAGAACAAAGTTGGAAAATTAAGATTTTCTGATTTCAAAAGCTACTACAAAGCTACCACAATCCAAACTGTGTAGTACTGGCATAAAGACAGGTATATAGATCAATGGAGTATCATAAAGAGCTCAGAGATTAAACCCTCACATTATATGTTCAAATGCTTTTTGATAAGGGTACCAACACTATTCAAGGAAAAAAGGACAGTCATTTCAACAAATGGTGCTGGGAAAACTGGACATCTATACACAAAAGAATGAAGTTGGATTCTTATCTTACACTATATACAGAAATTAACTCAAAAGAATGGAAAGCAATGACTCTGACAGATATTTGTATACCAATGACCAGAGAAATATTACTCATCATAGCTAAAAGGACAAGCATTCTGAAGTATCAGTCAATAGAAGAATGGATTTTTTTTTAAAGTGGTATAAACACAATGGAATATTATTCAGCCTTAAAATGGAATGAAATTCTGATGCAGGCTATAATATGGATGAATCCTGAAGACAAGCTAGTGAAATGTCAGTCTCAAAAAGATAAAGAATGTATGAATTCACTTGTTTGAAGCAGCAAGAAAAGTCAAATTCATAAAGCAGAACAGTGGCCACTGGGGTTTGGGCTAAAGAAAGAATGGAGATTTAAGCTTTATTGTGTTACAGAGACTTAGTTTGGGGTGATAGAAAAGTTCTGAAAATGGACGGTGATGTGGTTACACAGCAATCTGAAGGTGGTTAATACTACTGAACTGTGTACTTAAAAATGGTTACAATGGTAAATTTTAAGATATTTATCCTTTATGAAAATAAGAGAGAATCTTTCTTAAAGTTTATTTTTTTAAAAAGAACCCAACATAATGCTGAGGCAGTCTAAACTTCTAAGACCCTAAAACTTGCTAGCTCCTAAATTTTTTATCCACGAAGCCTATATTGATTATCTTTTTCATGAAAATATAAAATCCTAAGAGAGGACACCAGACCTGATGGAAAAACAGAACCTAAAGTAGCACATATGTGCATACAATTAATTGTGTTTGCTTTTAACTAAACTGAAAACTCATCACATGTTTTGACAGTTACCACAGTTTACCATAAGTGTCTCCCATCAACTAAAAGGTGGATTAAGTAATGGCAATATCTTATCTGAAATGAGATCATGAATGGCAAAGTTTTTCAAGTAACCACATGTTATATGTAAGACAGCATTATTAATGTTATTATATGTAATAACTGTTATAATTTTGTTTTCCCTAAAATTTAACTGCCAACAAGTGCCAATCCCCTGCATTTCTCATCTATATAATACTGAATAGTAGAAATCCTTAAATGGTACATGGTATTTCACAAGATCAAAGATGTTGGAGTCAAACAGACTGAGACTTGGGTTCTGACGTTGTCATTTGCCAGCAGTGTGACCTGCAGAAAGCCATTTAGGTCTTCTCATTTCTTCTTGTCTTTAATCTGTCATTTCTTCCATTCTATCCCAAATGAGCAGAAAAAGTAATTTTACAGTCTTAATACTTAGTGCCTCTAAATTAAGAGTAAGATCAGGAAGCTTATGGAAATTCTGCCAAAAATCAAGCTGTTTTGTATTTGTACCCTGCTCCCACACGACCAAGGAACAGATGATGAAGACTGTCATTATAACTTGCAGACATGTAAGTGGTAAAACTACCAAAAGAACTATTATTTGCAAAACAGCAAGAAGTCTTGCCAAAGAAAATTAGAGAGGCAAAAGAAAATTAAAAAGAACTATAACTGTTATATAATTTTTAAAATCTTGGCAGGTCAGAGAGGTCAGTTCAGAATAGAAGTATTCTTGGTATTTTAGGGGTGGGAAGTAAAGAAGGGGTAGGAAGAGAGAAAGGGAAGAAGAGAACAGTAAGTTCTATAGACTTCAATTTTTGTTTCTTTTTTTACAGTAAGCACAAAATAGGAGCTTTTAGGATTAGGGAAAGCTCTCAAAATGCTCAAGTACATTAAATCTAAGTAGACTGTAGCAAACCATCGGTAAAAAAAAAAAGATACAGAAATGGTAACAATACTACTGATAATACTACCTATTTATAGAAATTCTTTAAACATGCAGTTCATTTGATTTAAATCAATGACACAATTCATCTTACTTGCTTTTTCCATAAACAGTTATAGTAAGGAAGTATAATATAAAAAATGCCACTGCTGTGGACGCCTCAATTCCACTAGACTATGAGCTGTTTTCCTAGTGTCTGAAATAGAGCTGTGCTCAGGATAAAGCAGGTGGTCAATGCTTGCTGACTAGACTGCCTCCTCTCCTAATTAATACCAACTTTCAATAAGCAAAAGGAATTATGTCTTCCCTACTTTTCACAGTGAATTATTGTATAGTTACTCTGGAATTATTTATGCATAGCTTCACTTTGAAAAAGAAGCAACAGAAAGATATTACTTGGTAGTTTCTGTAGTTCTCTTTTTAAATTTTCTCTGATTTACAATTGTAAACGTATGTTTCCCGCCTTCTGAAACTTTACTGAGAGCATAATTTGAATAAAAAACAATTTTTCAAAGCAGTCACTTATCATCTCACTCTACTCATCTCTGTCTTGCAAGCTTCTCTTGCAACAGGAAAACAATAATCATGTCACATTTACTTATGAGGAGGAGGAAGTTCCTTATTTCCCAGTGTATAACTAACTGTTAATAGAGTCTCTCAAGGTGACGCTGCTCCTGCAGCTTCTCCAGACAGCAATGTCAGTATCTGCAGTGGTGTCATTTCTTAATTTCCAGAAAACTTTATTTCCCCTTTTCCCTCTGTAGTCAGTTTTACAGCTTAGTACAATATATGTACTGTACCTGAAGGCAATATGATATATAACAAGGATATTTCACTAATACTGGCAAACCTACATGATCTATTTCTTCAAAATTAAAAAGAATCATCTCTTGCAATCTCAACTAGACAGGGAGATCTTAAGAGGAACACCTAATTTGTAACTGTTTCCATAATAGCTGAGTTCATTTCATAATTACTGTCCATTGCTGATGCTGCAGCAGGAAGTTAAGGGCTAACGTACACTATTCTTTCTCTGCTAAGTGAAAAAGGGAACAATTCCTGAGACTTCAGCAAGGGAAAGGTGAATTCTTGGCCTCCCAAATCCACAAAGATCATGGGAACCTTTGGTGCCATGATGATTTCGATTCAGCTACGTTAAACAAGGTTTTCTGTGAACTGTCATAATCTCAACTGTTTTTAAAACAGGGAAATAGTCTAAATGGACTGAAAATTAACTTCCTGCATACTACAAATTTTTATTTATTTTCATTGCAAGCTGCAAGTCTGACGGAACCAAGCATACCATAATTTCTTACATGCTAACACAAATTAAATTCTGATAGAACCTCCTTATACTTTAGGTTTTAGCAAAAACAAGAGAATAAACTTTTTTTTCCCCACAAGAAATATTACCTCTTAATTACTGACTTCCTCTATAATGAGATACTGAAGTCTATACAAAGCAATTCAACAAAGATCAAGTATCACATTATGATTGCTGAGCCCAACTCCATTACATGTACATAACATTTCATCTTGGCATACTGAATGGAACATTAGACAAGGAGCAGTGTGTTTTCCCCAATATTATCAGTCTCTCTTTAACTAGGTTAGGACAACACTTACACAGCTTTGGATTTTCATCAGATACACATTTATTTTAGGACGACAGTTCCAAGAGACTATTTACCACAACTACTTTCAAATATTCACTGTAACGTGCAAGAAGAAACAACTTACTGTCTCGAAGCGTTTCCCAAGCCCACTGATCGTTTTTGAAGAAGAGATGTCGTTTGATTTCTTCTACACCATTTCGCCCTAATCTCACCTCTCTGAATAGAGAGAAAAGGAGAAAAGTCATTAATCATTTAAGATTTTATTACTATTATCTATTCATATTTATTTTGGGGCATAATGCTAAGTTTCTGCAAGATGATAAATACAATTCTGTGTCACCCTGAAATTATGTTGACTATCAGGATAATTTTGAGCATACATAAAAAATAAGTTGAAGATTGAGAATATTAAAGAATTTTTTCCAATAAAAACCCACACACACCAAAATACCCCACAGATTTATCGATCCTCCACAGCTTTTCTACTGACACCAGATGAATCACTTTCCTTGCTTCATTAGCCTAATGAATTTTCTTGATAGGTTTTTTAATAGAGGTAAATATATTTTTTGCAACTAACAACTTTATTTCACACCAGCAACTTAAAAAAACTCCAAAAGATATTGTAAATATAAAATTTCCATTTTATCCTCTAGTACATACTTCTGACCAAACACCAATGACAACTAATTCTTGACCCTCCTACAAAATTGAAAGCTTTATAGACTATGCCAAAGCTTTGACTGTGTGGACCACAATAAACTGTGGAAAATTCTGAAAGAGATGGGAATACCAGACCACCTGACCTGCTTCTTGAGAAACCTGTATGCAGTTCAGGAAGCAACAGTTAGAACTAGACATGGAACAACAGATTGGTTCCAAATAGGAAAAGGAGTACATCAAGGCTGTATATTGTCACCCTGCTTATTTAACTTATATGCAGAGTACATCATGAGAAACACTGGGCTGGAGGAAGCACAAGCTGGAATCAAGATTGCTGGGAGAAATATCAATAACCTCAGATATGCAGATGATACCACCCTTACGGCAGAAAGTGAAGAAGAACTAAAGAGCCTCCTGATGAAAGTGGAAGAGGAGAGTGAAAAAGTTGGCTTAAAACTAAGATCATGGCATCTGGTCCCATCATTTCATGGCAAATAGATGGGGAAACAGTGGAAACAGTGGCTGACTTTATTTTCCTGGGCTCCAAAATCACTGCAGATGGTGATTGCAGCCATGAAATTAAAAGACGCTTACTCCTTAGAAGGAAAGTTATGACCAACCTAACCAGCATATTAAAAAGCAGAGATATTACTTTGTCAACAGAAGACCATCTAGTCAAGGCTATGGTTTTTCCAGTGGTCATGTATGGATGTGAGAGTTGGACTGTGAAGAAAGCTGAGTGTCAAAGAATTGATGCTTTTCAACTGTGGTATTGGAGAAGACTCTTGAGAGTCCCTTGGACAGCAAGGAGATCAAACCAGTCCATTCTAAAGGAGATCAGTCCTGGGTGTTCATTGGAAGGACTGATGTTGAAGCTGAAAGTCCAATACTTTGGCCACCTGATGTGAAGAGCTGACTCATTTGTAAAGACTCTGATGCTGGGAAAGATTGAGGGCAGGAGGTGAAGGGGACGACAGAGGATGAGATGGTTGGATGGCAGCACCGACTCAATGGACATGGGTTTGGGTGGACTCTGGGAGTTGGTGATGGACAGGGAGGCCTGGCATGCTGCAGTTCATGGGGTCGCAGAGTCGGACACGACTGAGTGACTGAACTGAGCTGAATGGGACAAGCTACTGATCCTTGGCCTCTTCCGTAGGCACAGAAAAAAAGGATTTTAAAATGTGCCTTTAATTGAGCTGGAAAGAGGAACTCAGTACCATGTGCTTTAGTACAGCACTTGTAAACAACAAAAATCCCAAACTTTTTCATGAGTTAAAGACAAACTGCTTTAGATATAATGAGACACTTTTAATGACTTTCACTGACTCTCTCAGACTGAATTAGGGAACCTCTCCATGGTTCTTTGGTACATGATACTTGAGAGTACTTATCTCTGTACAGTAAGTATCTCATCTGCTTGTCTGCTTCCCACAAAGGGCTAGGACATAGTGGAGAAGAGGCTGTGCACCTTGTTCAATTCTATACCCCCAGCATGGTTTTTATATTAGACTACATTTATATAGTGCTTATATTAAAATATAGAAATTTCAAAAACTATCATGTTTCAGGTTCTAAAGGACATATTGAAGGAGGATAAATTAACTTTAATTAAAGTGAATCCAAAACTGAAACATATTTAAAGGTACAAAGCACCTCTAGTACTTACATTAACCATATACAACCTTAAGTCCTAAATGTAATCTTAGTAAGTCATCTGGTTCATATTTAAATTTTAGAAGTAAATGACAAGGAGATATATATATATATATATAATATGCCATTTCTGTTTCTAAGATACTTACTTGCATTTACATTTATAAAAAATGCTTGTTGAAACTAGAAAACCATGTTAATGAAGGAGGTAGGAAATAATAATACTTTTTTTTGTACAGCTCTGCACTATCTCCTTAATTTCAAAAAGTATATGCCAGTTATAATTAAATCTTTCCCCCAGCTTTACTGAGGTATAACTGGCAAATAAAATTTTAAGATTTTTAGCTTACATTGTGACAATTTTCAGTGGAGAAGGGAGTGGCAAACCACTTCAGTATTCTTGCCTTGAGAACCCCATGAACAGTATGAAAAGGCAAAATGATAGGATACTGAAAGAGGAACTCCCCAGTTCAGTAGGTGCCCAATATGCTACTGGAGATCAGTGGAGAAATAACTCCAGAAAGAATGAAGGGATGGAGCAAAAACAATACCCAGTTGTGGCTGTGACTGGTGACAGAAGCAAGTCCCTTGGACTGCAAGGAGATCCAACCAGTCCATTCTGAAGATCAGCCCTGGGATTTCTTTGGAAGGACTGACGCTAAAGCTGAAACTCCAGTACTTTGGCCACCTCATGCAAAGAGTTGACTCACTGGAAAAGACTGATGCTGGGAGAGATTGAGGGCAGGGGGAGAAGAGGACGACCCAGGATGAGATGGCTGATGGCATCACGGACTCGATGGACATGAGTCTGAGTGAACTCCGGGAGTTGGTGATGGACAGGGAGGCCGGGCGTGCTGCGATTCATGCGGTCGCAAAGAGTCGGACACGACTGAGCAACTGAACTGAACTGAACTGTGACAATTTTATATTCATACATATACACTGTGAAAGGATTCCCCCAACAAGCTAATTATCACATCAATCACTTCACATATTTACTTTTCCTGTTTTGGCTGGGGGGAAGAACATTTAAGTTCTAGCCTCTCAACAAATTTCAACTACACAATGCAGTATTAAATGGCATCAACTGAGGACACATCATCATTTTTCTATCACTAGGGAAA
Organism: Oryx dammah; assembly: GCF_014754425.2. Classification (NCBI taxonomy): domain Eukaryota; kingdom Metazoa; phylum Chordata; class Mammalia; order Artiodactyla; family Bovidae; genus Oryx; species Oryx dammah. The sequence goes on from NW_024070206.1 coordinate 26,688,198, forward strand.
AAAATGCCCTCAATTAAATTAGTACATGCCATTGATCTTAAGATGCACTCTAATTTTAGAGATTTTGACATGTCTCTAAAAAAAATAAAATAAAACCCTCAGGGAATTCCCTTTCACTGCCTGGGTTCAATCCCTAGTTGGGGAACTAACAGTCCACAAGCCATGCAGCATGGCCAAAAGAACAACAACAACAAAACCAGACTCAATAAAATATACTATCATCTTTATACTTAAGTTAAAATTTTAACAATGAAAAAACTTACAATCTGATCTAGTCATCAGAAAAGAATCTTTTAGTATCCCAATTTCTTTAGGTAAGGTAATTGAGATCCAGAAAAATCAGAAAATTACATCAGGTTTTACTGTCATGAATGACTTGAAGAATGGTAACATTTTTATTTCAATAGTGCAAATAAAGGAGCTCAGAAATAGACCTTAAAAACTGAGCAGCAAAATGAAAGTCTCCTTGAATAGTGTTCCATGTTAAAATTATTTACCTGTCAGTAAGGAAGGCACAAATAAGATTTTTTGCTTCTTTTGATATATCATTATCATCAGGGAAGGTAAGAGAATTTTTATGGTTCATAATCTTACTGTAAGTTCCAACCAGAGAATCTGCATAAAATGGTGTATCACCTGACAAATTGACAGGGAAAACAAAGCAAATTAAATACATTTAGAGAAATAAGCTTCAAAGGAAAAGTCAATGTTACTGCTTAATGATAATTAACTATGCATAAAATAAAAACATACACCAAATACATAAAAAGAAGTAACACATCAAGTTTGTCAAAATACACAAAGTATGTGTTTTTGGATCACAGCTTGGATCAATCTGTTTTCTACTAACAAAATCAACATTGCTTACTTAATGTAATATTTTATCAGAAGAAGCCAAGTCTAAGTATGGAGATGAACAACGGTTAAGAGGTACACAAAATTTTCCTTTACTCACCTACAAGCATTTCATATAAAAATACCCCAACTGACCACCAGTCACATTCTCGTCCATAATAACCATCACCACCTTGAGATTTTAATACTTCAGGGGAAATATAATCAGGTGTTCCAACTGCTGTATCACATCGTACCATGCCTTCCTAAGTAGAGGTCAAATTTTCAATTAGGATATAAATGTAAAGTGTCAATTATTCCACATGAGTTTTTTCTTAATGTAACCTATAGAACTCTAAGTCTTTATAAAAATATCATATTAAAACCTAATGCAAACTTGACAAAAAGTAATAAATAGCTTAATCCTATATACATACTACGTACATAATATATTCATGTGTATGTGTTTACAGATACTTTTACTTTGTAATAACTTTCACTAGAAAGACATAGTGAAATTATTAATTTATTATTTATTATTTTTCACTTATTATTCTTTTATTATTAGACCATTTATTATTCCTCCAGTTGAAACAATAAGATGATCTCAACTGCAGAGAACACGTATATAAGTCAAGGCAAATATGTTGACAAACTGACAACAAATCACTTGATAACATTAATACATAAAAGGTGATTTAACTGCTTTTTTACTAAAATAGTCAGTCAATTTAACTATACTTGAAATAGAGAAAACACATGTAAGAAGTGACCATACACATATAAAACAGGAAGGCACATGCATGGAGAAAGGGCATAATAGTGTTAAGCCCACTGACCTCCGTTTACTATACATTTTAAACCTCTCTCCAAAATAAAAACAAAACTATATATACCTGTTACTTACTGTAGCTGGTATTAATGCAAGAGAATTTTTAATGTTTATGCAAAAGTTCTCACATAGGGCTTTCCTCCTAACCAGTTAAGTTTCCTTTGGAAATAAATACAACTTTCTGGTTATTCTTCTATGATAAGTTTCAAAGAATATAAACTGTTTCAACTGAAAATAAAGCAGCATATTTGCTACTTCAGCCATGTACATGTTATTTATTATATAAACAGTGAGCATGGATATCTTTTATGACCGGCTCCCAAAATAAGTAGTAAGATTTCTTCATGTTTAATACAAGGCTAAGTAAAACACTAAGAAATACATGTATTACTGAAATCCAGTTTTTATGAAAGTCGCATTTTAACACTGGCATTAGTATTTAGTGCCATTTAAACTAAACCCATTTCTAGTTAAAATAGTGGACATTACAGAGTTATTTCAAAAGATTCAGTAAATCTGGCAATCCACACTTCCCCTAAATAGGGAAAAAAATAAAGTCCTTACAAGATACTAACACAACAATGAAACCATGGCATTTCAGTCGAACAAATATGACAGGGCACATCAATTCTGTACACGTCCAGATATGGTTAGGAATTCTTAAATTCTTAAAATATTTTGCAAAAAGCACCAATCTTGAATTAGCAAAACTAAATTAAAATCTAATTATTTAACCTTATTCATCTTCATACAAGTACCAAAATCTGCTAACTTCAAATGTCCAGATTTATCCAGCAGCATGTTATCAGGCTTCACATCTCTGCGGAGGGAAAAAAAAAAACAATATGTCTGAAATAGGTCATAAATTGATAAAAATTATATGAGGCAATAATTTTAGGTCAGATATCCTCACTCAGTTTAGGTAAGACCAGCTTTAAACTACATGAGTCTCTCTCCACATCTATAAACTGAACTTCATCAGGGAGACTCTCTCATATGTTATGTCTCAGAAGAAGACATGTAATATTCCCTTTGAAGCAGTTTGATTCCTCCAAAAGGAAAATCAAGTCATTTGAGAGAGAATAACCATAAAAAATGTAACATTCAAACATAAAAAGTAACTGAAACACACAAGATAGATAAATACATAAATATCCCTAGAAGAGGGTCTTAAGTCACTTGCATTTTTATATCCCTGGCACTGAGCACAGTAATTGCACAAATTCAATTGGTGTTTGTAGAACAAATGAAGCTACCCTTCTAACAAATAAGTATGATCTATTCACTAATCAAAAGCAAATTAATTTGAATATAAAAATTAAAAGCATTTAATACCCTGGAAGATACCTTAAAAAAATAGCTTATACATTTTACTTTTCAGGACACTATATAAAAGCCTTATAATCAAATTAAGAAATATTAAAGAGTACATTTATATCAACAGTAAACTGAAATGTTAGAACTACAAATTTCAAAGTTTTAAATCCTGAAATACCACTTATGTCATATGGAAGAATAAGTGGACTCAGAGGGGGACGTGTTAATCAAATAAAGTACTTATTTTTAGCTTCTCTCTTCAACAAATGAGAAAATTTAAACATTTTTATCTTTACCTATGGATAAAACCCATGGAATGGATTGCATCCAATGCAAGAACTACTTCTGCAGTATAGAATCGGGCCCATTTTTCAGGCACATCATAGTTGCTCATTAAATTTACAAGATCTCCACCAGGCATGTATTCCATTACCATGTAGAGATAACGATCATCTTGGAACGCATAAAATAGCTACACAAATACAGAAGAACAAAGAAATTAATTAAGATTAAGCAAAACTGTTTCATTTAAGAATTGTCAAAAATACTAGTATAATTAAAATGATCAAATGCAGTAGCTGTAAGCACTGTTTTTAAAAAGGAAATAAATACAAACATAAATAGCACAAAGAACTTTGCATATGTGAAGGAATTATTAACTGGTTATTTCTGAGGAGCTGGAGACTTTTTTCTCTACATTTTCTGAATTAATTGAATTTCTTATACTGAGAATTTTTAAAAATTATAAGTTTCAATAAAGGATATACAATTCTTCTAAGCAAAGATATATTGTAGTTCTAATTTAAGTTGTGCATAGTGGGGTTTAATGTTAAATTTATACTGATATCACAATTTTCCAGTAGTCTAATAAATTAGGCTTTAGTTTTAATTGTCTCTGACTAGCTGTGTGACTAGGCTATTATATAACCTCTCAAATTATCTGTGACTATATCCTTTTTGGGAGACTATATGAACTGTACTGGGACTATACGATATTTGACTATTATTTGTTGCACAGTCTGCATCTATATGCCTGGCAGTTGGCAAGTACTTAATGAATGTTCAGTGAACAAAAGCACAAATTTAATCTATAAATTGAGGATGTAGCTAATGGGGATTAACTGCCTTTCTGGGTTGTTAAAAAGAGAATAGTGAATACTGAAAGCACTTACTATAACAGGTGCTCAGTAAACAACTGCAGTCAGTAGGAGGAGCAGCCAACAGAGAAGCAGGAAAAGGGCAAAAGAGTCAAAGCAGGAAGGGGAAGGTCCATCAATATGAAATTGGCAACAATATCAGGCATAAACATATGACCAGGGTTGAAGTTAAAAGGAGAGCAAATTTACAAAAGAACATTTTTTTTTTTTTTTTTCTTTTTTGGTCCTGACGTGCAGCTTGTAGGATCTTAGTTCCCTGATTAGGGATTGTACTGGGGCCCAGGGCATTGAAAACCCCAAATCCAAACCACTGGACCACGAGGGAATTCTCTACAAAAGGACATTTTAAGTAAACATGATAAGATTAGAATACAACTAAACTAAATGAAATAAGCCCTAGAGAAAAAGTATAAATTATAACTAATTTACCTAGGCAGTTATATCTTTAAATTATTTTTGTATTTCATTTTTTTCAACAGCGTTTTACGATTTCAGCTATGGATTTAGTTACTTTAGTTATTTTAGTTATGGATTTAGTAACTTATGGGCTTCCCTGGTAGCTCAGCTGGTAAGAATTTGCCTGCAATGCAGGAGATCCTGGTTTGATTCCTGGGTCGGGAAGATCACCTGGAGAGGGAATGGCTACCCACTCCAGTATTCTGGCCTGGAGAGTTCTAAGGACAGAGGAGCCTGGCAGGCTACAGTATATGGGGTTGCAAAGAGTCAGACATGACTGAGCGATTTTCACTTTCACTTAGTAACTTTAATTACAAAAATATATATTTAGAGGGAAGGATAAGAAACTAAGTGGTGCCTCATGGCTATCCCAGGTTAACACGTACAGTGAATCACTCGGACACCATAATTAAAGAAACATTGCTGATCTGGTGGCAGTTTCCCTATTTACAGACAATGTATCAAGAAAAATAAAGATTAAAATTCATAAGTTGTAAATTTAACCTTAAACGTTTATGTCATGTTTTTAACTTTTTACACAACACTGAACATTCCTCATATCAGTGGTTCCCAAACAGAAAGGGAAACTGCTGGTGTCCCACAGCCCCCACTCACCCACTCTCCCCAACATACCACAATGCCTGAACACAATTTTAGTTGCTAATAGCTGGTGTGTGGGGTGGAAAGGGCTGCTACTGGGAGGACCTGGGCAGAAGTCAGGGATGCTGTTACAAACCCTATAAGGCACAGAATAGCCCCCAGCAGCAGAACATCACATGGCTGAAAGGAAAAGGAAAGTTAGTCACACAGTCGTGTCTGACTCTGCGATCCCATGGACTGTAACCCGCCAAGTCCTCTGTCCATGGAATTCTCCAGGCAATAGTACTGGAGTGGATTGCCATTCCCTTCTCCAGGGGATCTTCCCGACCCAGGGCTGGAACCTGGGTCTCCTGCACTGCAGGCAGATTCTTTACCAACTGAGCTATTAGGGAAGCCCTCACATGGCTGAAAATGTCAACAATACCAAGGTTGGGAGACCCTGCTCTATATAGCTGATACAAACAAAAATAGACATTTCAAGTATAAAAAGCCTTATTATGCAAATCTTAAACATATTTCATATTCTTTTTATACCAATTACTATTATGCTTATTTAGGACAGTTTTTATTACATAGTATAAATAAAGAAGCTACAGAATTCATGCTAGGAATTCAGAAATGATCTAGCTTAGTAGTTTTACTCCATTTTTTAAACCAGAATATCTTATCCCCCTCACACGAAATCTTAATAAGAACCCCAATATAAAAGACACATAAAACATGCAGCTGCTCTAATTGAAGCAGCAACAGAAAACCCAGAATTATAACCTATCCCAATAACTGCTTGCTCCCATGACTCCCAATGAGGTACCTATTCAGTTGAAAATAACTAATCTAAGCCAACTTTCACATTTTTGAGCAGTGAAACTGAGGCTCAAAAATGGAAATAACTGGGCCACAACTTCAGGTAAGCCTGTGGCAGTCAAGACCAGGACCTACAATTACTGACTTTCTGATGTATTTTTCCTTCCATTGAAAAACCTGAAGCCAATACAATATTATTTAGAGGCCTAGCTTAACTTTTTTTCCTTCCTTCTCCCATTTTCTTCCATTCCATATAAGGAGAGACAAATATTTGCTTCCTTCCTAGAGATGATTCAATAACATTAAATTTTATGATTTTAAAAATGACACATTACTTTTATAACTGCCAATAAATTCTCTCTTACTGTTCACTAAAAACCAAAGTCAGCTTCTCAGATATGTTAAGTTACAAGCCAGTACAACAGCAATGAAACAACAGCAAAAGCATACCTGAACAACCCAAGGACTGTTAGCAAAAGCCATGATGTCCCTTTCTTCCCAGAAAAAAGCAGAATCAGATCTCTTAATCATTTCAAATTTGCTGAGGAGCTTCATAGCATATACCTTCCTGGTGGATTTATGCCTTACCTTTGAAATGGAAAATAATGAACCTTTCATTAACTTTTAAAGATCAGCGTTTACACAAACAATTTACTAAATAATCTAACATTACTGTCTGGCTGTTTTAACGTCTCTTCTGAATTACCCCAGCAAGATCATGTTAAGGCTTTAAATATTTTAAGTATAGAAGGAAAAAAAGCTTTATTCCCTATATTATGACATCCCTTCCCTTCTCCACTCTGCTACGGATGCTACTTCCTGTTTAAAAACTTACTATGCCACAGCATTGTAGATGGAGTAGTATCAGGAGTAAAGGCTTCTCTTTTGATGCTTAAAACCTCTTCTCTACCCTTGAATGCTTGGGGAAAATATTTCACACTACTGCTGAATGACACTCTAGGCTTTCATATCAGTAGGCAAGAAAGTCTAGAGCAATTTAAACCAAGACGTTTATAAAATCAATACTTTTCCAAAACATCATATGTGAAACAAACAAGTAGATTTTTTAATTTTAAAAAGATTTTTAAATCTCATTAAAATAACCTACCAATTGAACTTCTCCAAATGCACCTCTACCAATCACCTTCACTACTTCATAATCTTCAGCTTTCATTCGTAAATCTCTAATTTTATTTATTGTGTCTTTATCTGTATGAAAAGAAAAAGTTTATAATTTTAAATCACTGAAGCAGTATAACTAAAACTGCTTATTTAACATTCAAGTTCTTGAGAAACAACAAAAAACAAAGATGTACATTAAAAATTATTTGTTATAGGTAAAATATGAAGTTATAACAGAGAGAAATGCTCAATGTGCTGAGAATTGTTTTCAACAAATTCTGGAATGACTTCACTCTAGCTGTTAAATAATTTTATTAAAATGTGACCAGAACATTTAAAAAAAAAAAAAAAACAAAAACATATATACTGAGGATAATTAGTTCATTAGTTCCTGGTATTTTAAGTATATATCAACTTTGAACCAAGGGGCCACAGGTAGATATTTTAGATTAATTAAATCTTCTTTTTATCAAGTCAGTTTTGATAATCCTTTTAAAAAGATATAATTTAAAATATCAAAGGTAAAATAAACATGCTAAAGAATGACATACTTATTATATTTCTCTATTTGAATGGAGACTTTAAGTTAAAACACACAGTGGGAATGTGCAATTATTTATATAAACCTGTCACACTACAAACTACAATAATTTAAAATCCCCACTGGGTAGATACTCTAATTCCTAATTTGGTCATAGATTAAAATAGGGCTATTTTAATCCACATGGGTCAACATTGGCATGAGATTACATGGAAAAGCTTCACATTTCAGAGCTGTACAAAATACAGGGCAGCTGTTAAGTTCTAGTTACTACTAAAAGCTGCATATAATATCTTGTCTTTCTTTTGAAATGCACAATTTAAATGCGTGTTTGTATACCTTATGGCCTATAAACACATGCAACTGAGAGTAAACTTTCACACAGGAATACTATAAGTACATTTAATTTTAGATCACATATCTATTGGAAATGCATCAGCAAAATATAAACAATAATCAATTTACTGCAGAAACATTTGTGTTAACCATGCAGTCTCTATAGTAATCACTGTAGATATAGAAATGTAACTTTAAAAACATAGTCTCTGCTTTTATGGATTTCAAATGAAACAGAAACAAACAAATAATAATACCAAAAACTGCAAAAAAGAGAAATAAAGTACAAGCACAGAGTTTGTGGAATAACAAGGATGACACCTAACCTAAGCCTGCCTGAGAGGGAGATAGTGAGAAAAGGCTTTCTGGAGGTGACAGAACCTGAAACAAGACTTAAGAATTGAAAAAAAAAAAAGGAGTAGCAGTTAGCTGGTTGGGAAAAAGAAAAGAGAGACTAACAGGCAGATGGGCAAATATTAGCAAAGGCACAGCAGAACTGTTTGAATTGCTGGGGCATCAAGTCTGTGGGAAGGACTTGCAAAGAGAGGCTGGAGAGTCCCAATCTAGTTAATAAGGAGCTTGAACTTTACCTATAGGCCAATAGCTGTAAAATTATTATATCATCAACAAAAAATATTTTTCACATTAAAGTTTAAAAGCAGTACAATATGAAAAGCGATAAAAGTGCTCTGCTTCAAGAGGATCATGGCAGTGGGTGGTAGCAGAGGAACTGCTTTGTACACCTCTCTACCGCAGCCCTGAAGAGTCCTGTGGGGTTGGTCTGCTGGGAACTAGAACCACCACCTGAAAACCACCACTCTGTGCGGGAAGCCATGAAAAGAAAGAGGTATAGAAACAATACAATCAAATTTACATTTCAGCTACTCCAGCGACTATGTAAAAGATAAATTCAATAAAGGCAAGGCTGGGGGGTGGGGAGTATTTTAAGAGTACTATAATACTCTAGATGAGAAATAAGGAAGTCATGAACCAGATAATGAGTTATATGATAGCCTATGGAGTTGAGAAAGATCCCTGGCTCTGGTTATACCAAGTTTAGAGACATAAACAGGATATTAAGTCTGTAGTTTTGGGCCCCGAAAATATGTCTGCCACAAATTTATGTGTTAGTAGAGATTTCGCTGCTTCTTTTAATTTCTAACAGCACAAGTTACAAAGCTGCTCAACATTACTTGTGATTCAGACAATATTAGCTGTCAGAATGACTTAATTACATTTCAGTTTTGCAAAGAAGTGCTGTTTTGCCTTGTAATTTTAGGTTAAAGCAAAAACTAATGTCCAAAGTCAGTGTTCAATGGTAATTCAATGACAGTTGGGAGTGGTTCTCTTCATCAAGAAAAATCTTCATTTTGGTCAGCTCTTCCTACCATGCAAAATACCACAGACTGGGCGGCTTAAACAGACATTCATTTTCTCCTAGTTCTAGAGACTCAAAGGCCAAGGTCAGGGGCCAGGGAGTTTGGTTTCTGGGGAGATTTCTCTTTCTGGCTTGCTGGCATCCAGCATCTCTCTGTGTGCTCACAGGACATCTTGTGTGCTGTGCAGGTGAGGACACTAACCCTGTCACCAATTCCATTTTATCAGAGTCCCACCTTTCTGATCTCATTCAACCTGAACTGCCTCGTTTGGCCCTATCTCCAAATACAGTTATACCGAGGAGCTAGGGATTCAACAGACAGATTTGGGGGACACAAATCCATAAACAATCACAATGAAATATTACCACTGCTAAGACACTGACTTGCTGCATGCAAAGATAAATGGAAATATTCAGCTTCAATTACTGTCAAAAATGTACAGAATTGTTAATGTGTAAGTCCATGAGACTGAATGAGGTTTACCACTGATACTGTGGCTCAGTAACACATGATAGATCCAAATACTTTCCAAAAAGTACTTGCTGATGTCTACAAACTACAGGCTTTAAACATCTTGTGTTTTCATAAGATCTGTTAGTTCAACTAAGCCATTTTCTGCACCATATAATTTTAACTACCATCCCTTGTCACACATCTCAGCAGACCCCACTCCGAGCTGTACTTAGAGTTTCCTCAACTATCTTGCCTGTACTGGTTCCATGCAGACTATACACAGAGGTTAATTCTTAAGTCACTTCAAATTCAGCATTGATTGCTCAAATAAATAAGAGTCAAGGAAAATCACTCAAAATTATCTTGCTTTTAAATTGACTATTGCTGCTGCTCCCAACAGTCTTGATGCTTTGAGCAACTACTGTTCTTGCCAAGAAGCTAATAGTCTTAAGGAAGTTATTCTCTCTATACACATTTGCTCTGCTGCTGCAAACACTCACCATCAGCAAACAGCTTTCTCTGTGTGGCTAACAAATAAGCCACTTGTAAACTTACATAAGGTCATAATATCATTTTTCTTCCTTCATTTTGTAAAGAAAATTCTGCTGTGATGGGATATTCTCTTTTAAATTTTCTGGGTTTTTCTTACTGTTACTTTCCTGTGAGTTGGGAATGTTACGGTGAGTGCTTATTCTGCTCCTGTCAATGCCCACTGCACTCTTTCAGCACAGCCACAGTGTCACTGAGTAGTCACACAATGCTTCACCCTCTAACTTGAAGAAATAATCCACACTTCACGGTGGTGCAAAATAACAACATTCAAGTCCACGTTTCTTTTCCTTTTTTGTTCTGACATGATGGGCATGCACTGACAATGGGAAAAAAATAAAATGCTGTGGTACGGTGATACACATGGAATGCTCCTGAGTTATAACTGCAGCACTGTGATTTACAGTGCTGAGCAATGGTGTGAAGCAGGAAAGAGGCCACGGGTGATTTCCATCACAACTACTCAACTTTTCAACTTGTGCTGTAGCAGATAAGTAATCTGAAGAAGACAATGGCACCCCACTCCAGTACTCTTGCCTGGAAAAATCCCATGGATGGAGGAGCCTGGTAGGCTGCAGTCCATGGGGTCACCAAGAGTCGGACATGACTGAGTGACTTCACTTTCACTTTTCACTTTCATGTATTGGAGAAGGAAATGGCAACCCACTCCAGTGTTCTTGCCTGGAGAATCCCAGGGACGGGGGAGCCTGGTGGGCTGCTGTCTATGGGGTCGCACAGAGTCGAACACGACTGAAGTGACTTAGCAGCAGCAGATAAGTAATCACAGACAATACAGAAAAGAATGAGCATAGCTATGTCTCAATAAAACTCTACTCACGGACACAGAAATCCATGTAATTTTCATGTATCATGAAATACTATTAATCTTTTGACATTCTATAAATTATTTTTAAAAATATAAAAACCATTCATAGCTCATAAGCCATCCAAAAACAGATGGTGCGCCAGATTTGGCCTGTGGGCTGTAGCTTGCCAACCCCAGCTCCAATGGAAACCCAGCCCCCTGACCCCATTTGCCCACCAGCTGTACAGTGGTGCCCTTTACACTCCACGTGCTCACCCTCCAGTGGCCCTGGACACGGGACAGGTGAACCCCACTGCCATCTCTACACACTCAGTTTTGATTTTCATGTTTAAAAGGTTATATCTCCCACTACCTCTTACTGTCACTGTAATCTATTCACCCCCAGCTCATCACATCTCACTGCTAGATAATTCTGGTTTCTGGTTTATTAACCTCTCCAGGATTTTCGTAATTCTTCAGGATTTTAATACACCCACAGATGATACTTCTAATAACCTGGCCTCTCAATACCTTTAACTTCTCTCTTTCAAGGATCTTGTCCTCCACTTTATCTCAGCTGCTCATTTCCACATACTAGATCTTATCAATATCAGTAATTACACTCCTCCCTTCATTTCAAATCCTACACTCGCTAAGCACTCCTCAACTTTCCTGAGGGCCAACAACTCAACCCCAACAATCCCCAGCTCACCAAGATCTCCGAACCCACTGACCCTATCTGGTTTTACTGTACCTCACTGCACTGAAAGGTTCTCTTTCTTATCTACCCAGCTTAAATTACACAATCAAACATTATAATTACTCGCTTGCATATAACTTTAATGCCTTGGCTCTTTTCTGCCTCATTAGAGTTTGGCAAAACCATAATTTCAGCTAAATCTAACTCTATAGCTAACTTGATGTCAGCACCCATGTAGTTGAATATGTCTGGATAAATACATAAAATCATACTGACAGATCCCTCTTTAACTCCATAATCGCAAACATAAAGCGTGCCCTTAATTCTCCTTGGCAATCATACATTTCTTTAGTATATTCACTCTTCCATTCTACTAGAGACACTAATTCCATTTTCTTTTCTCTTTTCAAACCTCCCACTGATTCTTGTTCATAGCTAATGACTGTGTTGGCTACTACCCTGAAACAATGAAAAGAAAACTGTCACAGACTTACCATTAAATAGATATATTTATATTATATATTCATATTCAACCACCAGCATGTGCCCTCATATATGTAGTCTCTTCACTTTTACTATCTGAGAAAACTGCTCTTTCACCAATCCCTCGACCAGTGATGTCATCCTCACTAGCTCGAGGACATTGCTCCAGCCATTCTCCCCTCTTCCTGCTGTGTCACTAGCTTTCCCCTTCCTAACAGGATCATATCATGCCATTTTCATTCCCACCTTAAACAAACAAACCTCCTGACACCATTTCTCTCACTAGCTACTGCACGATTACTCAACCCCACTATGGCAAAATTCCTCAAAATCTGTCTATACTCTATGTCTGAATCCTTCTCATCTGCTCTAAAATCCTTTTGGGGTAGTCTTTGGTCATTACCTTTCTATCAAAACTGCTGGTCAAGGAGTTCCCTGGTGGTCTAGCAGCTAGGATTCAATGCTTACACTGCCAGGGCCCAGGTTCAATGCTAGTGAGGGAACTGAGATCCCACAAGCTGCACAGTGTGGTCAAAATTAGAAACAACAACAACAAAAAGCCAGAACTAAACTGCAAGTCACAGGTGACCACCATGTTGCTAAATTCCCAGTCTTCATCTTGATATATCAGTAGTTTCTGACAGTCTGATGACCCCTGTTATACATACTCGACTTCCAGAGTACTACATTCCTACAACAGTACTAAGGGTAATTTTTTTCCAACATCAAATGATTTCTTCTCAGCTGCTTTTGCTGGTTTCTCCCAGATTTTTTAACACTAAATCTTCTCAAGGCTCAGTCTTTCATGATGCATTCTTCTGTGTTTACACTCACTTATTTGGTGGACTTTTAAAAAGCACTGACACGTCAACAACTCCCATTTTTTTTTCTCTAGTTCAGACCTCTCTCTCTGAAACTTAAGATTTATATATTCGATTGCTTATACAATATATCCACTTAGTTAACAGACACTTCAGAGGTTAAAGTGTCTGCCTCCAATGCGGGAGACCCGGGTTCGATCCCTGGGTCGGGAAGATCCCCTGGAGAAGGAAATGGCAATCCACTCCAGTATTCTTGCCTGGAGAATCCCATGGACGGAGAAGCCTAGTAGGTTTCAGTCCACGGGTCGCAAAGAGTCGGACACGACTGAGCGACTTCACCTCACCTCACCTCAACAGACATCTCAAATTTAATGTATCTGACTGAAGAGGTGTTCTCACTTCAAACCTCTACCGAGGATTTCAACATGTCAGCTGATGGGTCAGTTTTGCTTGGGGCAAAGACCTAGGGGCATTCTTGACTCCTGTTTTATCTTACACTCCACATCCTATCTGGCTGACTCTACTTTTGAAATATATCCGGAACCTGATAACTTCTCACGCTCTACACTGCTACCATGCTGGACCGAGTCACCATTATGTCTTCTTTGGACTACTGCAATCGCTGCTAAACTGCAATCATTTCTTAACTGATTTCTGGTGTCTATCCCTGGCTCTCAATAGTCTGTTCTTAGGGGCAGTACTGTTACAACACAAGTCAGATCATGTCACTCCTCTGTTCAGAACTCTCTAATGTCTTGCCATCTTACCCAGAGCAAAAGTCAAAGATCTTATGATGGCCTACAAGACTCTACATGACCTGCACTCCCCATTTCCTTCATTCTTTGACATCATCCTACTATTCTCTCCCCTGCTTAACCCTCTCCAGCTGCAATGGCTTCCTTGCTGCTGTCCAAACATGCCAGGTACACTTCTTATGGCCTTTGCATTGGCTGTTCCTCTGTATGCCATTTTCTATCCTTAAGCATCCACATGGCTAACCCTCTCAACTACTTCAACTCTTTTCTCAAATACCACCACTGAGTGAACCCTATCCCAGTAACTGTACTTAAAACTGAAGAATTCTTAGAACTCCCAAGCCCATTTTCCCCAAAGTAAACATTAATCTCTGTTTCTTATGAAATTTAATATAAGCAAAATGATAAAATTGCCAAGCCCTTACTACTTCTAAGACCAATAAGCAGGCATGTGTGACCACCAGATCCTTTTAACAATCTGTGACTGTCAACTGTGTTGAGCCAGGTGACGCTGGCAGAAAGTTAAAATTCAGAGAAGTATGAATTCAGAGTGGAGAAGGAAATGGCAACCCACTCCAGTATTCTTGCCTAGAGAATCCTATGGACAGAGAAGCCTGGTGGGCTGCTGTCCATAGGGTCGCACAGAGTCGGACACAACTGAAGCAATTTAGCGTGCTGCATGCATTGGAGAAGGAAACGGCAGCCCACTTCAGTATTCTTGCCTGAAGAATCCCAGGGACAGGGGAGCCTGGTGGGCTGCCGTCTATGGGGCCGCACAGAGTCGGACACAACTGAAGTGACTGAGCAGCAGCAGCATGAATTCAGAGAAGCACGGGTAGCGAGGATGAAATGGACAAACTGGGTCACAAGAAACCACCGTAAGTTTTGATAGGCCACGAATTAGCCAATCATCTCTAAATAAACACATCAAAAGATGAGCACAGAAAGATTGAAAATTTACAGTTTCAGGGTTATGAAAAATTAAATATTTCAATCACATACAGACTCTTTAACTTTCTAGAAAGCAAACAGATTTCTTTAGTCTTTTTTTAAAAAATCATACTTTATATACAACAAATTTTACTTCTAGGAATACATATATGTACAAAAGAGTATTACAAAACATTTAACTTGTGTTACTGAATAATAATTACATAGAATGTTGTTCAACCTACGGTGTTGAACAGAGATTAAACTGCACGTGGTATATGAACTCAATTTTCTAAAAACATAAATATATACTGAGATAGATATATATTTATATATATATACAGAAAAAAGCCAGAAGCGAATATACCAAAATAATAACTGCAGTAGTTTCCAAGTATGGTGGGATTAGAGATTATTTTATTCTTCACATTTTCCATTTACTTCAAGTTTTCTATGATTCTGTTGCTTTCTAATGAGAAAAAGATGTATTTCGCCTAGTTTAGGGTCCTCAATCATAAAGTGCATCATATTTTACGTACCACTATAGATTATAAGACATCCCTAATTATTTTAAAAATGTTTTAAGAAAATGTCAGAATAAAGTATGGCAATAAAAACTGTGTACAATGCACTATTTGTCCAATATACTGCCACTCATTGCATAAAGAAATCCAGTACGCCTTGCAAACTTCTAGAGTAGTCAAGCAGTCCTAATAAGCTCTAAAATGATCTAAAATATATCTAGAAAATCTACAATGTAAGATTCAATTCCCTAAATCCTGATTTTGTTTCAATACAACAGTTAATAATAATAATAAATTATTCTAAGCCCAAATGTCCAAATAGGATTCAAGCTCCAGGAAGATGGGGCATGTTTTGCCAGTGTGCACACAGGTGTACACACACATAAGGAGTAATCTAGTTTGAGAAATAGATCAACAAAAATCAAAACCAAACCCCAAACTCCTCAACACAGCATAAGATGGCTGTTAGATACTATTCTCCGGTCTTTTATTTCTAGATACTCTCCTCAACAATGCTCTGGCAATGCCCAGTTACTTGCAGTTTCCCACACAGAGATGCTGCTTTACATCTCCAGTCCTTTGTAAATGTTGATCACCCATCTAAAATGACTAGCCCCACTTTATTTGAGCAAGTCGCTACCAAGCAAGATCTAATTCTTTATCCATTTCCTCCTCAGCCATTCCTGATCCCCTCAATCTAGAGGGTGTGTGTGTGTGTGTCTGGTGTGTGTGTGTGTTTTGAGCAAGTCACTGCTGCTACTAAGTCGCTTCAGTCGTGTCCGACTCTGTGCGACCCCATAGACGGCAGCCCACCAGGCTCTGCCATCCCTGGGATTCTCCAGGCAAGAACACTGGAGTGGGTTGCCATTTCCTTCTGCAATGCATGAAAGTGAAAGCAAGTCACTACCAAGATCTAATTCTTTATCCATCTCCTCAGCCATTCCTGATCCCCTCAATCTGATAGGCTGCCTACCGCGCACATGCATGTGTGTCCCCCTTCCCACCTCTGCAACTTCACGGGGAGGGGGGGTGTGTATCTCCGTCCCCGACTCTTTGCGATGCCATGGACTGCTGTGTGGCCCACCAGGCTCCTCTGCCCATGGCATCTGCCAGGCTAACACATCCCCCTCCAGGGCGTCTTCCTGACCCAGAGACAGAACCCGTGCCTCCTGCACCTCCTGCGCTGGCAGGCGGCTGCTTTACCATCGCACCCTGCCTTCCTCCTCTGGGACACCGCTATTTCCCTACTGCTTCATCTGTCAACGTGGCCTGGAATTGTTTGTATTTCTTCTGTTAGATTGTATATTATCATTTCCTGAAGGGTGGAGACCACACTTCATTCATGAATATGTCCTTGATGTATGCATGTGCTCAATAGATACTTACTGAAACATATAATGATATTATTTACAAATGGCCACACTCACTCACTGCTCTTATCTGTTCAAAGAAAACCTATATGTTCAGGCACATACATTTACTCCAAAATAATAAAAGTATATACTTAAAAAATCAATCTTGGGTTTCTCAAAATGTTAAACAGAACTGTATGACTTGAGAATTCCACTTTCAGGCATCTACCCAAGAGAAATGAAAACATATGCCCACATAAAAACTTGTGCACATTCACAGCAGCATTTATTCATAATATCCAAAAAGCAGAAAACAATCCAAATGTTCATCGACTGATGCATGGATAGCTAAAATGTGGCATTATCTATAAATGGGGTAGTATTTGGCAATGTGAAAGAATGAAATACATGCTACAACATAGATGAACCCTGAAGAGATCATGCTAAGTCTAAAAATTCGGTCATAAAGGATCACATACTGTATGATTCCAGCTATAGGAAATGTCCATATTGGCAAATCTATACAGACATTCCCTAGGGTTGGGGAACTTGGAGAGAAATGGGAAGTGACTGCTAATGGGTATTGGGTTTCTTTATGAGATGATAAAATGTTCAAAATGTAACTGAAGTAATGACTGCACAACCTTATAAATGCAGACAAAAACCAATGAACTGTATACTTTAAATGGATCAATCTTCAGTACATAAATTATGTCTCAATAAAGTAGTTTTTAAAAAAATCAATCTTGGGTTTGGCAATGATTTTTACAAGCAACACCAAAAGCACAATCCATAGGAGAAATAAATGATAAATAGAGCTTGTCAAAATCAAAAACATTTACTCTGTAAGATAGTATGTAGTCTTCTGAGTCTGGAGATGCAGCTTATTGATGCTCCTCCGCACTAAGCATCTGCTGGACTGGTGATCAGACTCCAAAGAATCAAGTATGGAAAGGAAAAATAGTAACTTTCCAAGGGAGAAGCCTGGCAGACACTATCTTAAAACAACTGATAAAGATGAATATTATCACTAGTGAATCACAATGATATCATATATACCAAATATAATGTAATGAGAAGCACATGTCATCTCTGTGGTACTCATCCTCAAAACCCATAACCCCCGTGGAACTATGAGAAAACATTGGAAAAAAGTGAACTGAGGAAAGTTCTATAAGATACTTTATCAATAATCTTCAAAACTGTCAAGGTCATCAACATAAACAAGGAAAGCTTGAGAACTCTGACAGACTGGAGACGACTACGGAAAAATGGCAACTAAATACAATGATATATGCTAGACTGGATACTGGAACCAAAAAAAAAGATTAGTGCAAAAACTGATATCTAAGTATGCAGTTAATAGTAATATACCAGCTTTAATTTCTTAGTTTTGCCAACATACCACAGCTACAAAAAATGCTAACATTACAGAAAGCTGGATGAAGGGCAGCTGCAGGATACTATGTACTATTTTTGCAACTTTTCCATGAGTGTATTCCAACATAAATAATTTATTTTAAAACTAAATAAAAAGAATATTTAACATTTGTATATGAAAATCTGATTTAGTAATATTTTACTTGTAATAACTTCAACAAGATCATGCAATACCCTAAGTTAGACTGCATACTATATTCAATTTTACGGCTCCACTAAAAAAATTCTAACTTTTATACCACTTTTGGTATAAAACTGAATTTTGGCAATACATATATCAAAATGCAAACTGGATGCAACTTTTGACTCAGAAATTCTTGGAATTCACTCCAAAGAAAGGAAGAGCAAGTATACCAAGCTGTATGTACAAAAATGTTAATTACAGCCTAAAACAGTAAAAAACTGGGAGGAACCTGAGAACCACTTATTATAGAAACAGTTTTTAAAATCATGGCACATTTATTCATCAGACTATGTGTATTCATTAAAAAATATGTGTTATCCATACTCATTGGCATAAAAAGACACTCTACAATGTGCTTTTTCACTGAACAAGCTATGGAGAGCTGACAAAAATGTCCTACTGATTTTTATTTGGGCTGTCTAACTTTTTGCCCAAACGACAATATAATCTATTGATAGTCCAAAGTATCTGCAGACCTGATTTTGCCAGATACATTTCTTTAAGTATTAGATTATGCTCCTGAAGATTATTAGTTTTAAAATATCCTAACTTCTCTCCAATATACCTCATCAATCCTAGATATTATTATTTTTATCTTTCTTCCTCAGATTGCCGGAGGTTAAGGGTGTTCTTATTTTAACCTACGTTTCTTGAAATATTAATGCATTTGTTCATCTATTAACTGCTCATTGGTCATTTTAATTTTTTCTTCTTTATACTACATTTTCAATTACTTTGTCCATTTTTATAGTTTCTGGTTTTCTTATGGACTGGAAGGATCTCTTCAAACATTAGGAATATAATTCTTTTACATATGTCATTTTTTCCAGATTTCTTCATAAAGTTTTGAAATGACAAAATCTGTCAATGTTTGCTTTACAGTTTCTGGCCCTGTTACCTTGCTTTAAAAAAAAAATTAAAAAGTCATTCTCTACTAGAAGACTATACACATAATACTTATAATTTCATCTAGTACTTTTTCGTCTTTACATTGGTTCAAGCTGTAGAGACAATATCATTTTCCTTGCATATATAATTTAGTAAGCAGAAAAGTATCATGATTTTAACAAGTTTAAAAAATAAGTATTTTACATTGGAAGCTTGCCTGAGTAATGAAATATTAAGACTTTAAGATGGGGGAGAGAGGAACAGACTTTGTGATGATCCTCACTGCCTGTTTACATATATATAAATATCTAATTAAGTGTATAATCCATGAAATGTTGTTTTGGAAAGGAATTTAAGTAGCCACGAAAGAAAAGATAAACTCCATTAAAATACTATACAGTAGGTTACTAAATACAATTACTTAGAAAAATAAAAACTTGAGAAAATAAAAATAAAAACATCTTTTTACAATGATGCATGTAATTTAGCCTTTAGTGTGCAGTGATTTAATACAATAACAGAACCTATTGAAAGGGGATACCTCTTGCATTTCTCTAATAATCAGTGATGTTGAGCACCTTTTCATGTGCTTTTTGGCCCTCTTTATGTCTCCTTTGGAAAAATGTCTATTTAGGTCTTCTGTCCATTTTTTGATTGGGTTGTTTGTTGATATTTTTGAAAATTAATCCCTTGTTAGTAGCAATGTTTGCAAATATTTTCTCCCAGTCCAGTGGCTGTCCTTTTGTTTTATGGTTTCCTTTGCCATGCAAAAGCTTTTAAGTTTAATTAGGCCCCATTTTATTCATTTTTGTTTTTATTTCCATTAATCTAGGAAGCAAAAAATCCAAAAAATAAATTACTGCTATGATTCATGTTAAAGAATGTTCTGCCTATGTTTACCTCTAAGAGTTTTATACTATCTAGTCTTACATTTAGTCTTTAATTCATTTTCAGTTTATTATTTTTATATGGTATTAGAAAATGTTCTGCAGTCCCATTTTCCCAGCACCACTTACTGCAGAGATTGTCTTTTCTCCATTGTATATTCTTGCCTCCTCTGTCAGAGACTAATTTACCATAATTGCACAGGTTTATTTCTGGGCTTTCTATACTGTTCCACTGATCTATGTCTGTTTCATACCAGTACCATACTGTTTTGATTGGTATAACTTTGTAGCATAGTCTGAAGTCAAGGAGTTTTATTCCTCCAGCTCTGTTCTTTCTCAAGCTTGCTTTGGCTATTCAGGGTCTTTTGTGCTTCCATATAAGTTAAAAATATTTTGTACTAAAGTCTCTGAAAAATACTGCTGATCCATAAACTGCCTTGGGTAGGATGGCCATTTTAACGATACTGATTCTTCCAATACAAGAACACAATATATTTTTCCATTCTGCTTGTGTCATCTTCAATTACTTTCATCAGTACCTTAGAGTTTTCAGAGTACAGGTCCTTTGCCTGCAGGTTTATCCCTAAGTTTTTTTTTTTTTTTTGATGCTATGCTATATTGGAGTGTTTCCTTAATTTTTCTTTCTGATATTTCACTTTTAGTGTAAATATACAACAGATTTCTGCATATTAATTTTGTATCCAGCAACATAATTAATTGATGAATTCTAGTAGTTTTCTGGTAGCATCTTCAGGATTTTCTGTCTATAGCACATCATCTGCAAATAGTGACAGTTTTACCTTTTTCCAATTTGGATTCCTTTTACCACTTTTTTTCTCTGACTGCTGTGGCTACGAGTTCCAAAACTATGTTGAACAGAAATGGTCAAGAGTGAGCAGCCTTGTTACCCATCTCAGAAGAAATGCATTCAGATTTATACCATTAAGTATGATGTTAAGGTTTGGTAATATATGGCCTTTATTATGTTGAGGTATGTTCCTTCTATGCTCACTTTGAAAAGCTTTTATTAGAAGTGGACACTGAATTTTATCAAAGTCTTCTCTATATCTATTGAGATGATCATGTTTTTTACTCTTCAATTGCTAATGTGGTATATCAAACTGATTGATTTCCAGATATTGCAATATCTTTGCATTCCTGGAACGAGTCCCACTTGATCATAGTATATCATCCTTTTACTTCATTGCTAGAATTGGTTTGCTAGTATTTTGCTGAGCATTTTTCCATCTACATTCATCAGTGATAGTGACTATGATTTTCTTTTTCTGTGATATCTTTCTCTGGTTTTGGTATCAGGGTGACGGTGGCCTCACAGAATGAGTTTGGAAGTATTCCTTCCTCTGCAAAATTTTGGAATAGTTTTAGAAGGATAGGTATTAACTGGTCTCCAAACGTTTGGCAGAATTCACCTGTGAAGCCACCTTGTCCTGGACTTTTGTTTGTTGGCAGTTTTTAAATTACTGATTAAATTTCAGTGCTGGTAACTGGTCTATTTGTATTTTCTATTTCTTCTTGGTTCAGTCTTAGAAGACTGTGTCTTTCTAAGAATCTGTCCATTTCTTCTGGGTTGTCCATTTTACTGGTGTACAGTTGCTCATGAAAAGTGAAAGTCACTCAGTCGTGTCCAACTCTTTGAGACCTCTTGGACTATACAGTACATAGAATTCTCTAGGCCAGAATACTGGAGTGGGAAGCCTTTCCCTTCTCCAAGGGATCTTCCCAACCCAGGGATCAAACCCAGGTCTCCTGCATTACAGGCAGATTCTTTACCAGGTGAGCTACAAGGGAAGCCCAAGGATACTGGAGTGGGTAGCTTATCCCTTCTCCAGGCAATCTTCCTGACCCAGGAATTAAACTGGGGTCTCCTACATTGCAGGTGGATTCTTTACCAACTAAGCTATCAGGAAAACCCATAGTAATCTCTTAAGATTCTTTGTACTTCTGTGGTGTTGGTTTTAACTTCTCCTTTTTCATTTCTGATTGACTTGGGCCCTCTCCCTTTTTTTCTTAATGACTCTAGCTAAAGGTTTATCAATTTTGTTTATCTTTTGAAAGAATCAGCTTTTAGTTTCACAGATCTTTTCTATTGTTTTTTAGTTTCTATTTATTTTTGCTCTGATCTTTGTTTCTTTAATTCTACTAACTTTGGGTTTTGTTTGTTCTTCTTTCTCTAGTTGCTTTAGGCATAAAGTTAGGTTGTTTATTTGAGATTTTTCTTGTTTCCTGAGATAAGCTTGTATAGCTGTAAACTTCCCTTGCTGGGTTTATTTTTTTAATCCAAACAAATTCTCTACCATATATTTACTTTCAGGTTCATGAATTTTTTTTCATACATACAACGATCTCCATTATGTTCCTGTAGACTGATAAGATTTGTTTAGTAAGTATGCTTTTCTAAAAGATTTATATAATTATGAATCTTGTACCCCAAAATCTGTTAAATTCATAATGGTTTACAAATATAGACTGTCAAAAATTAATGTTTCCAAATCTGCCCCTCCTCCTCCTTTCATTGCATCAGTTCAGTTCAGTTGCTCAATCGTGTCCGACTCTTTGCGACCCCATAAACTGCAGCACGCCACACCTCCCTATCCATCACCAACTCCTGGAGTTCACTCAAACTCACGTCCATCGAGTCAGTGATGCCATCCAGCCATCTCATCCCTCTGTAATCCCCTTCTACTCCTGCCCCAATCCCTCCCAGCATCAGGGTCTTTTCCAATGAGTCAACTCTTCACATGAGGTGGCCAGAGTACTGGAGTTTCAGCTTTAGAGTCATTCCTTCCAAAGAACACCCAGGACTGATCTCCTTTAGAATGGACTGGTTGGATCCCCTTGCAGACCAATGGACTCTCAAGAGTCTTCTCCAACACCACAGTTCAAAAGCATCAATTCTTTGGCGCCCAGCTTTCTTTACAGTCCAGCTCTCAGATCCATACATGACCACTGGAAAAACCATAGCCTTGACTAGATGGACCTTTGTTGGCAAAGTAATGTCTCTGCTTTTGAATATGCTATCTAGGTTGGTCATAACTTTGCTTCCAAGGAGTAAGCGTCTTATAATTTCATGGCTGCAATCACCATGTGCAGTGATTTTGGAGCCCCCCAAAATACCTCCCCCAAAATATGTTTTTTCAAAAATGTGACTAACTGCCATGAAGACAGTTTGATTTTATCCAGGTATCTTTCTAACCCCTACTTTAAAAGTTCACCTTAAAATCTTTATCAGTTATGTGAAGCTGATATTTTCTTTATAGTCATCATTATTCAGATATTATAGTTTAGAGTCCAGAGAAACAAACCTTTATATTTAACTAGGTATTCAGTCAAATGGTCACAGGTTATCTTTTCCCTTTCAGTCCCCATACAGTCTTCAACACAAAAAGACGAAAATACAGCCTATAATATAGTCAGGACTGAAGTTTAAAATATTTCATGCTGCTATAACTAAAAAGCCTCTTGATGAAAGTGAAAGAGAAGAGTGAAAAAGTTGGCTTAAAGCTCAACATTTAGAAAACGAAGATCACGGCATCTGGTCACATCACTTCATGGCAAATAGATGGGGAAACAGTGGAAACAGTGGCAGACTTTATTTTTTTGGGGCTCCAAAATCACTGCAGATGGTGATTGCAGCCATGAAATTAAAAAGACACTTACTCCTTGGAAGCAAAGTTATGACCAATCTATATAGCATATTGAAAAGCAGAGACATTACTTTGCCAACAAAGGTCCGTCTAGTCAAGGCTATGGTTTTTCCTGTGGTTATGTATGGATGTTGAGAGCTGCACTGTGAAGAAAGCTGAGCACCAAAGAATTGATGCTTTTGAACTGTGGTGTTGGAGGAGACTCTTGAGAGTCCCTTGGACTGCAAGGAGATCCAACCAGTCCATTCTAAAGGAGATCAGCCCTGGGTGTTCTTTAGAAGGACTGATGCTGAAGCTGAAACTCCAGTACTCTGGCCACCTCATGTGAAGAGCTGACTCATTGGAAAAGACCCTGATGCTGGGAGGGATTGGGAACAGGAGGAGAAGGGGACAACAGAGGATGAGATGGCTGGATGGCATCATTGACTCGATGCACATGAGTCTGGGTGAACTCTGGGAGTAGGTGATGGACAGGGAGGCCTGGCGCGCTGCAATTCATGGGGTCGCAGAGTCGGACATGACTGAGCGACTGAACTGAACTGAACTGATACCTTAAAGTTGCTATACCTTACTGAGACTTGAGCTTAATTACTAATAAAAAAGATCTTACTCCATATTCCAGGTATATTCTTAGGTCACACTACATGAGATACCTGTCAGCAAAAAATAATTCAAAACAAAACATTTACATTCAGAAAACAATTCTGATGTACCCAATAATGAAAACTATAAAAATCTATATGAATTAATTCCAGCAATATGAAGAATACTATCCTATGAAAACCTATTACTCTCTGTGAAATATTACATAAATACAACTTCAGGAGTTGAAGGTAAATGTCACATTGTCATGTAAATGGGAGTCACACAGTATGTACCCTTTTATACCTGGCTTTTTGGGGGCAGGTTTCCTGGTTTTTTTCATTTACCACTCAGTGCTTCTGAGATTTATCAATGTTGTTGCACTTATCAGTAATTCACTCTTTCTCACTTTTGAATCTTCCATTACATGGTATACCACAACTTATTTATCTATTTACCAGCTGATGTACATTTCTGTTGCTTCCAGTTTACAGCAATTATAGACAAAGGCTCCTTAAACATTCTCATAAGTCTTTGTGTGTATACCTACATATTATATTTCTCTTACGTAAATACCCAGCAGTGGGATCCCTGGGTTATGTGATAAATGCATGTATAACTTTATAAGAAAAAGGCCAAACTGTTTTTCAAAGTGGCTCACCATTTTACAAACCAACCAGCAATGTGTCAGAGCTCAGCTGTTCTGCATTTTCACATATAGTTGATACTGTCAGTTTTTAAATTTTAGTTATTCTAATAGGTGTGTACTGTTATTTCACTGTGGTCATAATTTGCAACCTCCTAATGACTAATCACATTGAGCAACTTTTCATATGTGTGTATTTTTAAGGGGGAGAAACATCTATCCAAACCCTTTGCCCATTTTTAAATTGGGCTGTCTTTCTATTATTGAGTTGTAAGACTTTAGATTATCAATCCTTTATCAAGTACAGTAAGACCCTTACATACCAATGAGTTCCATTCCAAGAGCATGTTCATAAGTTCGATTTGTTTGTAAGTCTAGCAAAGTAAGCCCAAGGTACCCAACTAAATCCACTACACAGTACTGTACTCTAAGAGGTTTATAATACTTCTCACACAAATAATACATAAAAAAATAAAGAAAACATTTTTAAATCTTATAGTACTATACCTTAAAAAGTACAGTAGTACCAGTTATATTACTGCTGCTTTTACACTTGCTTACAGACAAGCTGAGCTTGAAATAAAGATATTGTACTGGACTTACAGAGTTCTGTACAGTAAACTACACAAAAGCACAACCACTTAAAGAGGATGCATGTATGTGACAATGAATGCCAGATATGTGAACTAACCTACATGACTGGACACATGGAACACATGTTCACATCTTTGAAAGTTCGCAATTTGAAGGTCCATATGTAGGGGACCTAACTGTATGTGATTTGTTAATATTTTCTCCTATTCTGTAAGTTGTCTTTTCACTCTCTTGACAGTGTAGTTTTGAAGCACAAAAGTTTTAAATTTTGATGATGCCCGATTTATTTCTTTCTTTTCTGCCACTGTACTTTAGGTGTATATCTAAGAAACAATGGTCTAACCCAAGGTCATAAAAATTTATGCCTATGTTTTTTCCTAAGAGTTTTACAGTTTTACATTCTGAATTAATTTTGTACGTGGTGTGAAACAGAAGTCCAACTTCACTCTCTCGCATATGGATACCCAGTTTTATGAGCACCATTTATTGCAAAGATTCTTTTCCTCTCTCACTTGTCTTTGCAACTATATTCTCCCAGTCAGTGATTTACCTGTTCATGTTCTTAGCAATATAATTCTCAAGAGAAAAAGTTTTGAACTTTGATAGCATCTATCTTAAAAAAAAAAAAAATGGTCTGTGCCATTTGTGCCCCATCTAAGAAATTCTTCCCTAACTAAAATCCTATATATTTTCTATGTTTTATTCTAGAAGGGTTACTAGTTTTAGCTCTTACATTTAGGTCTATGATACATTTGAAGTTGATTTTTGCATATATTGTAAAGTAAGATTTAGGAATTGAAATCCCTTGTCAAGTCTGTTGAAAATCAATTGACTGTATATGTATGGATCTATTTCTGTTCTGTTTATCTATATGTTTACTCTTTCATTTCATTACACTGTCCTGATCTTAAAATTCAACACTGTTAATACCCCAACTTTGTTCTTACTTTCTAAAATTTGTTTTGGCTATTCCAGACCCAATACTGCAATATCAATTTTAGAATTAATGGTTACTTTATACAAAAAAGCATGCTTAGGTTCTGAGACCACATGGACTCTGGCTGGGGAATTCCTGACATTTTAATACTCAATTATCTAATCCATCAACACTGAGTATCTTTTTTAAGGTCTTCTTTCATTTGTCTCAGTATATGAAATCATTTTCAGTATAAAGGTCTTACACACATTTTGTCAAATTTATCCTTAAATTTTTTCATGCTTCTGCTTCTACTGTAAGTGGTGCTATATTTGTTAGGTCTATTTAAAATTGCTTATTGCTAAAATATATAAATAAACTGCTTTTTGTTTATCAATCTCCTAGCTTACAACCTCAATGATAAGTTCTTGTAGGTTTTTCCGTAGAATCTTGAGGATTTTCTGTACCAAAAAAAAATGCTGTCTGAATAAATTTTAATTCTTCCTTTTTAATCTCTATAATTTTTCCTTTTACTTTATTTCACTGTCTAAAACTTCCAGGACAACAGTGAATGAAGTAATGAAAGAAGACAGAGTTGTCTTTCCCAGTTCTTTGAGGAAAGCATGTAGTCATACACAATTAAATACAATCTGAACTATAGGTTTTTTGTGGCCTCTCCTATCAGCATTAGAAATTTTCCTCCAATTCCAAGTTTGCAGAGAGATATCTGCAAACCAAGAATGAATACTGAATTTTTTCAAATGCTTTTCCTATATTTAGTAAGATGATATTATGGATTTTCTTTTTAATATGTTAATACACAAATTGGTATTTAAACCTTAAATGAACTTTGCAATCCTGGTATAAATCCTACTCAGTCAAAATTTTAACAAGGCTAGATATGAATCACTAAAACTTTAAATATTATTCCTGTATTTTTCTTCAGTCTAAAAACTAGACTAAACTACACAGGTTAATCAGTTTACATAGTTTAGCTTTTTATCTTCATTTTACTTATTACATTTCTACTGTGGCTCCTGATGTTCCTATTTACAAAATATAATGTAAAGGCAAACTTAATATTATGAAAGCAGCAATGTTGCATAGTAAAATCAGTAATCGATTTTTAAAAATGTGTTCCAATTCTTGTGATCTTACTTCACCAAATTATACTCTCCCACCACCCCCCTACTCTCTGTACTAACAAGCAATTATCCTTTTGCCTCCCATCAAAGAACTGGTCAAGCTTCTCCATCTTTTCACTTCTTCTGTACTGTTAAGTAAGGAGGTGAAGCAAATTAAATAGCACTAAAATTTTCCTGCAATATCAGTAAGATGTGAGAAATTAATAAAACTTGTTTAAAAGTTCACTATTCAGAATCTGGCATTATATTCCAAAACAGAATTAAGGATGAAAAAATATTTTTATACAAAAGACAGAAACAGAAACCCAAAAGATTGATAAGTAAAATTCTGAGGCAGGATTTCAAAGTGTAGAAATGATAAAAGAAAGTAAATCTAAAGTTAAAAAGATCTGACTACTTAGAAAAATAAAACTTTTCTAACAAAACATACATAACCAAAATTGGCAGATAATACTACAACAAACTCAACCTAACTGTATCAATACGTATAGTTTAGGAACAGATTTTTAAAAATGGAGTGGGGAAGATATTATGACCAAAATTCTTATTATCAATTATTTAAGATGAAAAATTTGAAACTATTTTATTAAGTTTTCTAATCAAATTTTAAACAAAATATCTAACATCAAAATCTTATAAACATCTTTTTATAAAAGAACATCTGTAAAACTTAAGTATACACCAGGTTTCATGAAGAAAATTCATATCTTACAGCTAGGAGGGCTTTTCATATGTAATCAATTCTTAACCTGCAGGTATTAAAATATAACAGCTAATTCATTTATAAAAGAAAAACAGAGAATAAGTAAAACATTACTGAAATTCAATGTGCACGTATGTTTAAAATATTTATCTTAACCATTTACTTTTTATTCCCTTCTCTGCAAGATATTTTAGATTTTCCTGATAAGCACTCAAACTGACAAAGTTTCTTTCCTATTTCCTTCTCATCTGATGTAGATACTATTGATGAAATAGCCAGAGTAAATAGAAAGAAAAAAAAGGGCTTGAATTATCTAAGTCAATACTTCATTTTATATAGTCTAGCATTAACCTCCACAAAAAATTACTTACATCTGCTTAAAAAGTTGTCAATATTTTTGTTTTTTCTTAAGGCAGGAAAATCCAAATCATATACCAAAGCATCCAATCCATCCTAAACAAATAAACAAACAAACAAAGTTAGTTTTTGGATCACACTATGAACAAGCTCCTCTTTCATGAGTATCAAGAATAAAACTTATGCTTTAACATTTAATCTGCTTAATCTGCCTTTCTCTCACACATCCTGCATTCATTTAACACCTTCTATAAGGTTACATGAGTACTGGAAGAAGAGAAAACTCATTTTTATTTCATACAGAGCAGAGGTCCCCAACCCCCAGGCCAGTACCAGTCCATGGCCTGCTAGAAACCCGGCGGCACAGTAGAAGTAAGCAGTTGTCTTCCACAAAATCAGTCCCTCATGCCAAAAAGGTGGGACACCACTGATAACAGAGTTTTCACTCTCTAACTCTCCCAGGCAGAGGAGCAGCAAAATTACCACCAACTGGCTACAAGTGACCTCAACTTATGCCCTTTTCTCCATATAAGGGCATGAAATTTTACTTGTCACCTCCCTTTAACTACTGCATTTATTTATTTCAGACATTCATAAAAAACAAATGACCTACATTTTGGACCACAGATATTTTATAAGGTAGTATCAAATATTAGTTCCTAAAATGTGAAGTTTAGTGTAAAATAAATTCTGCATTTACGGACATTTTTATGGTCCGTATATAAATATATTGGGTTCTCTTTCTTTGAAACACTTTTTAGAACAACCACTAGGTAAGGGACAAACATGGGCTTTTACTTTTAAGGGGGACATTTAAGTATTATCTAAGCAAGAGCAGGACAATGAGAAGATGTACCAATCAGTGTTGAAGTAGGAATGCATCTATTCAGATTATATCTTATCATGTGCCAAAGGGGAAACAGACAATCCCAAGTCATCTTCATTGTATTTAACTGGGGCAATTTAATTTGCTACAATAAAGCCCCAAAATAAAAAGCACCAAAGGGAAGCACACCATCTGGAGACCATGAACAGTCATGTTCATAAAAGTCTGAAAGAGAAATAGAAGCTAGGGGAGATATACTTTGTGTTAAGTCAAAGGTATGAATAACTCCAGCTATTTTAGAATACTTAAAATATTTCTCTAGGAAACTGAAAAGTCTAGTCAAGTTTTTATAGGTTTTAAAATATATCACTGCTTAGGTTGGAAACTGACCATGGAGAAGATGACTAAAGAGACCAACTAACCCTACTGCTGGCTTTTTAGAATTCAGAGGTTTGCATAGATCTGAAGAAAGTCTCCCCACCAGAACAGGTTCATCTATCCTTGAGACACATTTCTTAGTCTCATAAAGCATTTGAATATTTCTGTTAATGATTTTTACAATAAAGAGATGAGAATTTTTACTTGTATTGAAAACCAATCAATAAATATATTAATTCACTATTTTCTAGGACAAGGTAAATTAAATGTATATATGCCCCTTTGACTAGATTTTAAACTCTTTAAAGCAGAAACCACAGTTAACATCTCATTTTCTCCCACAGCATCTTCCAGAATGTCTTGAACAAGTGGGCATAAAATGTATGTTAAACCAATGATTTTTTTTGCTCCAGAGCAAATGTATTATATTACTCAAGAAATAACACTTTCCCTATTAGATAGTAAGTTTCAGCAGACCATGTCACTCCAAAAAAATTGCATAGATTATAGAGTAATGCAAATAACACTAGCCCCACAATTTTAGGTCGACTTTTGATAAACATTTCTAGGAAATACAAGTAAGCATAATGTAATAAAATCAACATATTATTACATCTTATAATAAGTACTATTTTAAGAGCTCCTACTTCCAAAGACACTTTCCAGTTTTAAAAGGTTCAGAACATCTACATTTATGACAATTTAAGTTGTTTTCTAATATCGAATAAAACATTAGAGAGTGAGGGAAATGTGCATTAAACTTTACTCACAACACGCCCTTTCCAATAAGTATACTGCAAAACTACCTACAATTACTCCAAATAATTTTTTTAAGTTACTAAATGTTAGGAAAAAACCTCAAAAAATCCCTTGTTTAATTAACCACTACATTCCATAGTCAAGGCAAATAACAATCAGAAACATTAACCGATTTGTCCAACGCCACAGAGCTAGTTAGTAAATTGTGTTACAATCAAAATACGAACTCTTCGTCTAATTAGTTACAGAAATAACATGACCATGATAAAAACATGATTTATCTCTAAAATGAAATTAGGAATTGAGAACAAACATGTATATTTAAGTCCAAGAAGTACCATTTAAAAATTAATAGAAAATCACAAGTCATATTCTTCTAATTAAAACTAGAAAGTACACTGGTTAGGACTCAAACCTAGTGTCCTGAGTCAAAGTACTACATTTTTTTCTAGTACGCCACCATGCCCTCTTCTGCATGACCTTCCCCAAACTACCTATGAAATCGAACAGTTTTCCTTACATTAGAGTTATTTTTTACTTTAATCTCCACAGCTCGATTTCTGATGCGACGAGTAAGCTGAGCCCTAGAACTGAGCATGGCGTTTTACTCACAGCATCGCAGATACTGTTGGCTCTCCTGTCCCAACAACTATTTCCTGTTCTACCTTCCTAATTTAATCTTGATTTTGTTCGGGCAACCCACCTTTCTCCATGAAACTATGAGCTTCCATGAAGGGAGAGATCTTCTCCAACTCAAGGAGGTCACTTCTAATTTAAGCTAAACACGGAGGCCTATTACTCTTGCCAGTGTTCAGCTGAAGTACAGGAACATGGTAATAATCTGGCACATCAAATGTGAGGGGAAAACCTACAGAAAGGTTTCTGGGGAAAAGTTTCTTCTCTCCTGAAAGAGATACATGTCAGAGACAGTCTCTCTTTTTATGAGAAACTGTCATATCTTTATATGACACTTAAACAACAGCAGCCACCTTGGGGCCTCAAGGGGAACTGGCAGGAGACAAAGCCAAACAGTGAGGACAAGAGACACGAAAGATGGAAGGAGCCCGAGTCTGTGATGATGCTTCTGAACCACTGAATTAATCTACTCTGGAAACTATCCTTCCCACTCTATCTCAAGATAATACATTTCCTTATGGTTTAACTCAATTTACACTGGATCTTCTAATTCTTGTGACCTAAATGAAGTGAAAGTCGCTCAGTCATGTCCAACTCTTTGTGACCCATGAACTGCCCATGGAATTCTCTAGGTCAGAATACTGGAGTGGGTAGCCTTTCTCTTCTCCAGGGGATCTTCCCAATCCAGGGATCGAACCCAGGTCTCCGGCATTGCAGGCGGATTCTTTTCCAGCTGAGCCACAAGGGAAGCCCAAAAATACTGGTTTGGGTAGCCTATCCCTTCTCCAGCAGATCTTCCCGACCCAGGAATCAAAGTGGGGTCTCCTGCACTGCAGGCGGGTGGGTATCAGGGAAGCCCCTCTTGTGACCTAAAGCACCCTGAAATACACAGAGTTCATTAAATGCCAGTGTAGGAGATATAGGACTTGTTGCACCAAAAGGTGAGAGAATCATCCATTCAAACAGTGAGACCGGGGCAAGACAGGGCTGACAAAAAGTGTCACTCTTTGGTAAACTTTGTTTGTATAACTGAGCCTCAGTTTTCTCTTTTATAAAATGGAAATAACTCATTACAACTCAGGCTCTGTGAGAGTTAAATGAGTGACGTATTTGACCCTTAAACAGTTCCACTTTTCACTCTTTATTTCTCTAGCTGACATTTGAAAGCTCTACAAGTTAGTCTCACTATTGACAGAAATGACATAAAGAGAAAATATGTATTTTAGTCATGTGGTCATAAAACCTCAAGAGTAAATCTCAGGTCATGGTATTAAAAACTTTCTGAGTGTAGAAATCCCATATATAGTTAAAAGTTGGGGTTTTTTGGGGGAAAAAAAAAGATAATGCATCTGACTAGCCTTAACAATAGAATTCAAGCTTGCATTTGTTAATGGAAAACTAGTGGCCTCCACTAACTGGTTTACAGTCACTAGGACTACGTGTCTGGCCCTATCACCATATACTTTGATTTTATAATTGTAGGAGAGGGTATACAGTTTTTCAGTATCATTCATAAGCCAAAATTATATTTTTTTTATCAGAGAAATAAAATGGGCAAGAAGGTATCCTTCTAGCATAATCTAAGGTATATACCAACAGAGGCTATAAGGGGAGTCAAAACACTGAGGTTGAGGAGAGGGATGCAGGCTTCCATTTTAATGAAGTAGAGAAGCTACCTACAAGAGTAGGACAAAGAAATCTGATTTTTATTCAGTACTCTGAAGTTCTGTAAAATAATGTAGAATAAGGCTTGCCACTTCCTAAAGTCCATATTCTAGTACCAGAATTCAGAACCTTAACAGAAATTAACATTAATTATTATCCTCCCATTATTATTATTATAGAGAGTCAGTGTCAAAGAATTACAAAAATTAAATCCTTTGCTATGTATATTTGAACAATGATAGTAGACCAGTCGGAGAAGGCAATGGCACCCCACTCCAGTACTCTTGCCTGGGAAATCCCATGGACGGAGGAGCCTGGTAGGCTGCAGTCCATGGGGTTGCGAAGAGTCAGACACAACTGAGTGACTTCACTTTCACTTTTCACTTTCCTGCACTGGAGAATGAAATGACAACCCACTCCAGTGTTCTTGCCTGGAGAATCCCAGGGACAGAGGAGCCTGGTGGGCTGCCATCTATGGGGTCGCACAGAGTCGGACACGACTGACGCGACTTAGCGGCAGCAGCAGTACACCAGTTATGGCAGTGTATTTTGAAAGAAACTAGTCACATTAGAGAAGTGTTGAATACTTTCACATAAACACACAAAGGCAACCATAATTAACGACAAGTATAACATTTTACAAGAAACTCTAAAGAATGGACATTTCATATGTCTTAAAAAGAGCTGGTATTAGGAGCGGGGAAAGCACTAGTTGTGTTACCTCACAACAGAGTTTAAGTAAAAGAGAAAGAAGCAGGAGGAAATTATTCAACTTAACACCGCTGCAAACTTCAGTCTCTGGATAGTTCTGAATTACAAAAGTAAGATTCCCGTGTAAAATATCATTTGAAGATTAGGTCCATTAGTAATAATACACTTGTTATAAAGTACAAGAATATAAAGGCACTAGGAGAGAAAATAGTACTATGTATAAAAAATTTCATCTTTAAGTAAAATTTCAAAATCAAAATCATTACTATTTTAAATAAGTTTTTGAGAAACTACCCCCCCCCGCAAAAAAAAAAAAAAAAAAAAAAGTAAAACTAAGGCAGTAAAACAAGGACTTTTGAAAATCAAAAATATTTTCTTCACTACTGTCAAATATTTGATGACAGTCGGTGTACCACTTAAAGAAAATACTTTGGGTCCCTGTTAATCTCTTTGTTAGATAAAGAGATAAGAAATTTCTCAAAATTAAGCAGTGATATGAAAATGGAAAAAGAATTTCCTCAGGGAATTTTAACAACTTCTGATATTAAACTAAAATATGTTTAAGCAATGTGACATTACTATATACGTGCCAGTGCATCCTAGGATAATTATACAACAAAAAATTTAGTATTCCAAACACTTAGTTAATGAAACATACAGTGGCTTTTCCCAACCAGTCTCAAACTGTACCTCTGCAGCCTCATTCTTCTCTACATGCATGTATCTAGGCTTGAGCCATCCTGTGCCAGGGTCGCCTCCCACTGCTCAGTCTGCCCCGAGGCCTTTTTACCTGCTCTTTTCCCCAGATGGAACATGAATATTTCTTATATGCAGACTGCCTCAAATGTTTGTGTTGCCTTCCCCAACACTCTGAGAAAATGTTAAAAAATAAAACATCTCCTATGCGCTTCCTGCTTCAGGAACTACTGAACTTGTTATAATTATTTGTAAGTCTGCCTTTAGGAAACAGAAAGAGTAGTAGTAGTAATAATACTGACAATAAAAACAGTAAAATACTTTGTCTCTGGGAACTCACTAGTTAGTAGGTTAAAAAAGTAAACAATATGGGATCCTGAGTATTACAAAGTACATAAACAGAGAAGACTGCTTAACTGGAGCTTCATAAAGGACATGAAATATGAGCTGACCTTTATTTCTCTTTAGCCATTCTTTATACTGAATTACAGTCAATTTACAATGTTGTATTACCTTCAGGTGTACAGCAAAGTGGCTGAGTTACATATATATCTATCCTTTTTCAGATTCTTTTCCATTATAGGTTATCACAAGACACTGAATACAGTTCCCTGTCCTTGTTGTTTATCCATTTTATAAATAGTAGAGTGTATCAGTTCATCTCAAACTCCTAATTAATCCCATCTCCTTTTATAACCAAAAGCCTGTTTTCTATGTCTATGAGTCTGTTTTGTAAATAAGTTCATTTGTATTATTTTCTAAGATTTCACATATATCACATTTGTCCTTCAATGTCTGACTTACTTCACTTAATATGATAATCTCCAGGTATACCCATGTTGCTGTAAATGGCATTATTTCGTCATTTTTTATGGCTGAGTAATATCCCACTATCCTAATATTCCACTGTAAGCACACATACACATATGCACACACACACACATCATCTTTATCCATTTATCTGTTGATGGACATTTAATGCTTCCATGTCTTGACTTTTGTACATAGCACTGCTATGAACACTGGGGTACATGCATCTTTTCAAATTAGTTTTCTCTAGATATGTGCCCAGGAGTGGGATTGCAGGATCAAATGGTAACTCTTTATTTTTAGCTTTCTAAGGAACCTCTATACTGTTTTCCATAGTGGTTACACCAATTTACTTCCCATCAACAGTGTAAGGAGGGTTCCTTTTTCTCTCCACACCCTCTTCAACATTTGTTATTTGTAGACTTTTTAATGATGGCTACTGACCATTGTAAGGAGATACCTCATTGTAGTTTTAACTTGCATTTCTCTAATAACTAGCAATGGTGAGCATCTTTTCATGTACCTGTTGGCCCTCTATATGTCTTCTTTGGAGAAATGTCTCTTAGGTTTTGTATTTATCTGATTCAGCTGTTTGTTTTTTTGACATTAAGCTGTATGAGCTGTTTGCATATTTTGTAAATTAATCCGCTACTGGCAACATCATTTGCAAATACTTCCTCCAAGACCATACGTTGTCTTTTGTTTTGTTTATGGTTTCCTTTGCTGTCCAAAAGCTTATAAGTTTAGTTAGGCTCCATTTGTTTGAGTTTGTTGATCTTTAAAGAAGAGAATTTGAAAAGAGCAAGATGGAGGTGGGGTAAGGCACTCTAAAGAGAAGAAAGGCAAGAAAAATTTAAAGAATGAGAATAGGATGTTTTGGGCCCATAGATATGAGGAAGAGGTGGTGCAGGAAACAAGATGGGTTAACGAATGTGTATTAAGGGTATAACATACCAGGCTAAGAATTTTGGTATTTCTGTTATTGGAACCATAGGAATTTTGGGGAGAGGAAGAGTGACATGACTAGCTTTTATTTTACTAAAGTCTGACAATGATAAAGACAATGGATTAAAAAAAGAAGAAACAGGTGGAAAAGGGAGTGGTCAGAAGCATACTGTGGTAATAAAGCACAAAAAGATCCAAGTCTGCACTAAATGGGGGCAACAGGAATGGAGCATTAGAAGCGAAAGTATCTGAAGAATGACTAAAAGAGGGACAGGAAGGATTAAGAATGAATATCTTCCAGTTTAGGTGAGTAGAGAGTGACTTCATTAACCAAGGCAGACAATACATTTTGGAGAGGAAAGATAAAGATTTTAGATATACTGAAACTTGATATCCCTGTAGGATACCTACCATTTTATGGATAACTAGATGGTAGTTCAAAATATGAGTTTGAGTTCAACAGAGAGACTGGGCTGTGATACAGATTTGGAAGTCACAAGAATACGTTTAAATTCATGATAACAGATGCAATTACCCAGCAAGTGTAAACCAAGGGGAAAATGGAAAAAGAGTGAATAACAGATTTCTGAGAAACATTAACATCTGAAAGACAAGCAGAGCAAACATGACCAATGAGCAATGAGAGATGTGGAAGGAAGATGTAACAGTGTCATGAAAGCTGAAAGAACTGTAGAGAACTTAAGAGCAGAGCAAAATGCCACATGGAGGTCAACTAAAATGAAAAATGCAAAAGGAGCCAAACAATTTGTAATTAAAATTTCACTGATG
The DNA here is from genome assembly GCF_014754425.2 of Oryx dammah. Classification (NCBI taxonomy): domain Eukaryota; kingdom Metazoa; phylum Chordata; class Mammalia; order Artiodactyla; family Bovidae; genus Oryx; species Oryx dammah. The sequence continues at coordinate 26,725,170 of NW_024070206.1, forward strand.
ATAGCTGCAGAACAACGTAATGCCACTGAACTGTACATTTAGAAATAATTAAAATGGCAAGTTACATATTCTACGTATTTTGCTACAACTTTTTGAAAGTCACTATTGGACATCAGCAAAGTGGTGGACTAGGAAACTCCAAACTCTTGTTCCCCTACAGGGAAAAAAAACAAACCCTACACAGCAGCTCTGTAAACCAAATTTGTAGGAGTTCAGGAAAACAAAGGTTTAGAGCAAAAAAAATCAAATATCCCATGGAGTAAAAGCCACATTCAAATGGTAGGAAAATTTGTGACATGTTTACTCACTGTTACCCGACTCTCTCCCGGAGTGGGGGTGGTCTTGGTCTTGAGCAGGTAACAGGTTGGTTCCCACTTCCCCCACCTCGAACTGGAGGGAGCAGAGTGAGACCACATTTGTCAACTGCTGTGTGTGCCTGTTTTAACCTATCCGAGGGATGTCTGAAGGACAGAGACAAGGACCTTTCTGTTCTGTGCAACTAAGAATACAGGCAGACAAAGCAGTGGGGGCAGAGCTCATAAAAGCTACCAGAAGACTACAAACCCCACAGACACCTGAGGCAAGAGGTTACAGAAGAGATGTACAAGACCACCTAGGCCCAGAAAAGCTACAGTGAGACTCCTGGGGAAGCTTTTCTTTTAAAGGTTACTACTAACCTTAAATACAATGCTTCTCAGAATGGAAGGGGCATAAACCAACTTATAATGGGTAGAAAAGCTAGTGGAAAAGGAACAAATGAAATAATGGCCAAAATAAGTGAGAAAAATTAGAAGCTTGCATGATTTAAATTTAAATTTGATGAGACACTTTTAGGTACAGGAGATATGTTTTTATAGAATAAAAATGATTAAGTGAGGTTCCAAAAAAATCTGAGGACAGAATTAAGATACAAAGCTGAGACATCAACCTTCTAAAAAAGAAAAATATTTCTATGTAAACAGTATCACGTCATAAGCACAGAGTCATATTCTAATTGAGAACACTTGATAATCATGTGATCTTAAGCAAGTTACCTAACCCTTCACAGCCTCAATGTCCTCACCTGTAAAATAAGTGTAACAACAATAACTATCACATGTGAAATGTGACCATGTAGGGCTGTTTTAAGAAACTGATACATCCATAAGAAGTCATAAAAATATATTCATGGATAATTTCACAGAGGATTTTCCTCCCGATCATTTTAACAGTTTACAGATATAGGTGAACACAAGCTAGATTTTGTGTGGGCATGAATAAGTGAAAACTTTCAGATGGTTTGAAACTTTCAGATGGCTTTATTTTTGGGGAAGAGAGTTTATTTTTCCAATTTTTCCTTCAAGTGTCTGATTCGTTTCTTTGGGGAAAAATAAAACACGTCATATGTTCAGTTAGCACTATTATAAAAATATTTTCCAATAAACCCAGCCCAGTGACTTTGTAAATGAAAGTGAGAAAAACAAACTGATTTCCAGCCAACTATATTGACTAATAAAAAATGAAATGCACTTTTCCTTTCCAGTCTAAAGCCTTTTGATGAGTCACAGAAATGGCTTGTGGAATCTTCATTTTTCAGAGTCCTCGTTGTCACTGGCTTGGCACATTTCAAATAGCCAAATCTATTGGTTATTTTAACAAGCACCAGTGTGTGATCTTGACTATTTAATAAAGAGGAAAGGGATGCAAAGCAGTGTTTCCTTTTAAAGGCACCAAAATGAGTCACTTGCCTGTGTGCTTCATGTCACCCTAATCAACACATGCAGTTAAAATGTGGAATATTTTTTCAGAATGGTTACATTTGTTGTTGAATTAAAAAATAAAATAATTTTAAAAAAATACACAGCTCATTGCTATCTTCTTAAAGTTCCTATACAGATTTTCACAAAGCCAGACTTTGGTCAAAGGTGGTTGGGGGTGGGGGGAATGAACAGACTCAGAGACCTACGTAATCATAAGATTTAATGTCACTAGAGGCCCAGAAGGAGAAGAGAAAGATAATGGGACTGAAAGGCAAGAAATAAATAAAAGCTAAAAACTCCCTGTATTCGGCAAAAGACCTAAGCCTCTAAACTGAAGAAACTAATAGGACATAGCCAAAGAAATCCAAACCAACAAAAAAACTGTCCAAGTAGACATATCAAAAAACAAAAAAAGATAGTTTCAGATGACAAAAAACTAAGACATTTGTGACCAGCAGATCTATTCTAAAATGACAGTTTAAGGAAATTCTTTTTTATATATTTATTTTTAAAAAATAATTTAAAATTTTAATTGAAGTATAGTTGTGTACAATAATAAAGGAAAATTTTCAAATCAAAAATGATAAAAGGATGAATCTTCGGATAACAGAAAGAACAAATGAAAAAGTAAAAACGGGAAAATACAATATATTTGCATCCTCTTGAAAGTTGAAACAAAAAATTTTAATATTATATTACCTGATTGTTTCTCATTTTATATAGATATTAAAGATGAATATATTATATACTAGGAGGCTAAAGGAACACAAAGAAGATTTCTACCCTTTCCTCAAACCAGTAAAATGTCAACACCAATCCAATGTTGTGAATTATACATGTCTAATACCTGCAGCAACCAAAAAAAAAAAAAAGCTATACAAAGAAATACACACAAAAGCATTATAGATAAAGAAGCCTGTTTCCACTATTTGGTTGGAAGAATATGATGAACTTTCATTTTAAAATTCTAATTCTGGAACATAAGATTACATCATAAGTCACCAAGGATAAAATCAGAGGCATCTACCCATGTACCAGACCACCATGATGCAGGTGTTTTGGTCTAAAGGGGCTTTTTCAAAACTTTGTGAGTCAAAGAAAGGTTGTGGAGGCACATGTCTACCAAAGCTCTCAGACTTATGATTGGAAAGGATTCTTTCCTTTGAAGACTCCCCAGCTTGTGTGAGCAGTTAAGAAAGCAGAGTGGTTGTCACCTCATTATATGAAGACCCCTGAGCTAAGAATGACTCAAAGAGGCATCCTTCTTCAGTCACAGCGACGGCTAGCGCATGTTCACATTCCAACACACACACACACACACACACACACACGCAATGACCATCATTAGCTGCTCAAAGAAGTGATACTGGACTAGAATGGAAAGAGGGTTTAGTTGTAAAATAAGAGCTTGGACTTTCAGTACAAGATGATAAGTCCTTGGGATGTAACACACAGCACGTTCACTATAGTTAACAATACTGTACTGAGTATCTGAAAGTTGCTAAGAGAGCAAATCTTAAAAGTACTCTTCATATATAATTCACTATATGAACGAGCTAAAGAAGAAAAATCACATGATATCAACAGACGCAGAAAAAGTATTTGATTAAATCCAGCTCCCATTTATGAGAAAAACTCTCAGGAATAGAGGTGAACGATCTCTCAACTTATCAAGAATATCTACAAAAAAACCCTGAAACTAACATCAAACTTAATGGCAAAAAAAAAAAAAGATGATATCCCTCAAAAATCAAGAACAAAGCAAGAATGTCCTCTCTCACCACTCTGATTCAACACAGCAGTGAAGCCTACAGCCAGCTCAATGAAGTAGTGGAAATAAAAGACATACAGATCAGGAAGGAAGAAAGTTAATCATTTATATTTACAATATCATTTATGCAGAAAATCACAAGGAAACTACAGAAGAAAAACAAGCAAAAACACCGAGAACTAATAAGTGAGTTTCACAAGGTCCTAAGACATAAGGTTAATACACAAAAACAACTGTATTTCTATATATTAGCAATAAACATGGAGAAACCAAAATGTAAAATAGAATGTCATTTATATCTACTCAGGTAGAGGAATACTGAGGAATAAATCTAACAAAATATGCAAAGAATTTATGCTGAAAACTACAAAATATTGATGAAAGAAATTTTAGAAGGATCTAAATAAATTGAGAGACATATAGTGTTCATGGACTGAAAGACTCAAAATGATAAAGACATTAATTCTCCCAAAACTGACATTAAGGTTTAACATAATTCCTATCAATTACCAGCAATAGTTTTCGTACATAAGGTAGATATAGGCAAAATTTTTCTAAAATTTATATGGAAAAGTAAAGGAACTAGAAAAGCTAAAAAAATGTTGAGAAAGAATTATGTGGAAGAATAACTCTGCCCAAGTTTAAGACTCACATAGCTGCAACAGTCAAGACAGTGCGCTATGCGTGGAAGGACTGACATATGGGCCTCTGTTGGTGTCTCCAGGAGATTGGTTCTAGGACACCAGGGAATACCTAAATCCACAGATGCTGAAGTCCCTTAAATGAAATAGCACAGTGGAATTCCCTGGCAGCCCAATGGTTAGGACTCAGTGCTTTCATTGCCAGAGCTGGGTTCGATCCCTGGTCAGGGAACTAATATCTGGCAAGTTGTGCAGTGCGACCAAACAAACTAAAAAGGCACAGCATTTGCACATACCATCCACACATCCTAGATTAAACCATCTAGAGAACTTATAATACTTAATACAATGTAAATGCTACGTAAATAGTTGTAAATACATCGTAAACGCCATGTAAATAACTGCTGACTACAGGCAAATACAAGTTTTGCTTTTTGAATATTTCTGGATTTCTCTAATGTTTTCAATCTGCGGTAAACTGAATTTGTGGATGTGGAACTTATGGATAAAGAGGGCCAACTGTATACATGAATGAAGCAGAATAGAGAACCAAGAGATAGACCCACACAGGTATAGCCAAGTGATTTTTTGACAAGATACAAAAGCAATTCAATGAAGGAATTGAACTGAATAAATGGTATTGGAAAATTGAATATTTTAAAATGTAATCTCAATCTAAAGTTCTTACCTCACAGAAAAATTAACTCATACTGGATCACTGGTTTAAACGTTAAAGTGTTTAGAAAAACAACTGTTAAATTTTTTGAGAACTACAAAACTGAGTGAAAGTTTCTGAAACATGACACAAAAATATTTTTAAATATTTTCAATTTAGATAAATTGAACTTTGTAAAAATTAACTTTTGCTCTGCAAAAGATTCAGGTAAGAGGATAAAAAGATAAGCCAAATACTGGGGAAAATTTTTTTGCAAACCAAACATACTAGAATACCTGAATCACTCTCAAAATTCAACAATAAAAAATAATCTGATTAGAAAATGTGCAAAAGATATAGACAGATATTTCACCAAAGAGGATGTACTGATGACCAATAGGTGCATGAAAAGATCCAAGTATCATTAGCCACTATATACTCATTACAACAACCAATGTGAAAAACAGTTACAATTTCAATGCTGACAAGAATGCAGAGAAACAGAATCTCTCATACATTGCAGGGTGGTATATAAAATGGGAGAGTCACTCTGGAAAACAGCTTTATAACCAGTATCATATGACTGACAAAAGTCCATACAGTCAAAGCTATGGTTTTTCCAGGAGGCGTGCGTGCATAGATGTGAGAGTTGGACCATAAAGAAGGCTGAGCACTGAAGAACTGATGCTTTCTAATGGTGGTTGTGGTTAGATCCCTGGGTCGGGAAGATCCCCTGAAGAAGGAAATGGTTACCCACTCCAGTATTCTTACCTGGGAAATCCCATGGACAGAGGGGCCTGGCAAGCCACAGTCCACACGGTTGCAAAGAGTCAGACACAACTCAGCAACAAAACAACAATTGTGGTGCTTGAGACCCTTGAGTCCGGTGGACTGCAGATCAAATCAGTCAATCCTAAAGGAAATCAATCCTGAATATTCACTGGAAAGACTGATGCAGAAGCTGAAGCTCCATAACTTTGGCCACTTGATACTAAGAGTCAACTCACTGGAAAAGACCTGATGCTGGAAAAGATTGAAGGCAAAAGGAGAAGGGGGCGGCAGAAGATGAGATGGTTAGATAGCATCACCAATTCAATGGACAAGAATTTGAGCAAACTCCAGGAAATAGTGGAGGACAGAGGAGGCTGGTGTACTACAGTCCATGGGGTCACAAACATGGACATGACTAAGCAACTGAACAACAAATCATATGACCAAGCATTTGCACTCATGGACGTTCATCCCAGAGAAATGAAAACACTGTACATGCAAAAATCTCCACACAAATGCTCACAGCAGCTTCATCTCTAACAGCCAAAAAATAAAACAACAAAAATTATCTTCAACAGGTAAATGGCTAAACAGACTGCAGTACATCATACTACAGAATAATACCCCTTTGAGAGGCACAAAGAACATGCTCAGTTGCTCAGTCATGACTGACTCTTTGCAACCCCATGTATTATAGCCCTCTAGGCTCCTCTGTCCATGGGGTTTCCCAGGCAAGAGTACTGGAGTGGGTTGCTGAACCACCTGGGAAGCCCACTATGGAATAATACCCTGCTCTAAAAAGGAGTCAACTACTGATCCCTCCAACATCAGGAATGGATCTCAGGGGCATTATGAGGAGTAAAAAAAGAAAAAAAAAATCTCAAAGGCTGTTTACTGTATGATTTTCATTCTTCAAATGAAAAAATTATGGAGATGGAGAACAAATTAGCGGTTTCCAGGGGTTAGGGATGTGAAGTTTGGGGGGATACATCTATATGGGAGTAACACTGGGAAAACTTTGCCGTGATGGATTAGTTCTGAATCTTGATTGCAGCAGTGGCTACAGGAATCTCAACATGAAAAAACGGCCCAGAATTATAAACACACATTGAACCAACTACAATCTTCTGGTTTTGATACTGCACCAAGGTTACACATAATATAACCACTGAGGAAAACTGGATGAAGGGAGCACTAGACCTCTCCGCACTAAACCTCTCCGCACTAATTTGCAACATCCTGTAAAATTAGAAGAAAGATAAATGGCAGGACACCAACAGCAAAACGACACAAAGGCTGGAATTATCTGACAAAGACTTCTAAAACAGCTATTATTAAAATGCTCCCCAAAATAAGGCAAGCACTTAAAATTAATGGTTAGACAATGCAAGCAATAAGAAAAAGAACTAAATGGAAAATTGAGAAGGGAAAAATACAATGACCAAAAAGAAAAACACACCCTCAGTAACCTCAACAGCAGCATGGAGATGACAGAGAAAAGATTCACTATGCAGGCAAACCCTAGAGATAGTGTGGGTTTGATTCCAGACTACCACAATAGAGCAAATACTGCAATAAAGTGAGCCACACAAATTTTTTGGCTTCCTAGTGCACATAAAACTTATATTTACACTATACTGTTGTTTATTAAGGGTGCCATAACATTATGTCTGAAAAACAATCCACACACCTTAATTTTAAAATACCTTATTGATAAAAAAAAAAAAAGTACCACTGGAGACTTCAATAGTCATGGTACTAACATCAAGAATTATTAATCACAGATCCCCATAACAAATAAAGTTTGAAATATTCCAAGAACTACCAAAATGTGACATAAAGACACAAAGTGAGCAAATGCTGTTGGAAAAATGACACCACTAGACTTGCAGAACACAGCGTTGCCACAGATCTGTAAAAAATGTGGTATCTGTGAAGTGCAATAAAATCAAGCACAATAAAACAAGGTACGCCTGTGCGTGAAGATAGATCAGTAGAGGTTATCTAGTCAACACAGGGGAAAAAAATAAAAGGTTTTAAATGAACAGAGCCCCAGGGACCTGTGGGAAAACAGCAGAAGGGAACATGTGTGCTCTTAAAGAGTCCCAAAAGGAAAGGAGAAGGAGTTTGGTGCGGTAAAAATATTTGAAGAAACAAAGGCTGAAAACTTCCCATGTTTACTACTGATTCCAGCAGCTCAGTGAAACCCAACAGGATAATCCCAAAGGAACCTACATCATAATCAAACTGCTGAAAACCAAAAACAAAGAAAATACCTGGAGGACAACCAGAGAAAAATGACATTAATTACACAGGAAGAGCGAACTGGACAACTGCAAATTTCTCACCAGAAACTATGTGAAACCTCTGAAAGAAGTGGAACACCATTTTTAAAGTATCAAAAGGAAAGAACTGTCCACCCACATTCTATAGCCACTGAAAATATCCTTCAGGTATAAAAATATAATTTTTAAAAGCCTGACAGGAAGGAAAACTATGAAAAACCATAGCAAACTGACCTGCTGTAAAAGAACTTAAAAAAAAAAAAGAAAAAGTTCATGAAGTTCTTGAGAAAGAAGGAAAACGACAGTGGAAGGAAACTTGGAACGTGAGGCAAAAAAGAAGAGCAACCAACATGATAAGTATCTATTCTTCTCCTATTGAGTTATCTAAAATACATCTGACCAATGAAGACAAAAATTATAACATTTTCTTATGGGATTTACAGTGGGTATAGCTGAAACCTGGGGAAGGAAACGGCAACCCACTCCAGCATTTTTGCCTGGGAAATCGCATGGACAGAGGAGCCTTGTGGGCTACAGTCCACGGGGTTGCAAAGAGTTGGACACGACTGAGCGACTAAGCACACAGCTGACATAGATGACTACAGCATAAGGGAGGGTGAAGGGGCATTTACAGCAGTAAGGTTTCTACATTCCTTAAGAAGTGGTAGCATATTGTGAAAAGTTAGGCATGTATATTGAAATCCCTAGAATACCAAGCAGCCACTAAAAAAAACCGCACACAAAAAATATATAATCAAAAACACAATAAACTAAAATGGATACTAAAAAATGTATAAATAATCCAAAAGAAGGCAAGAAGAGTCAAATGAAACAAAAACAAAGGGAAAATGTACAAAATATGTGGGAAAATGTACAAAATATGTAAGAAAATGGGAAAGAAACCAAATGCATTAATACTACATTAAATATGAATAGTTTTAGCACACTGACTAAAAGATCATCAGAAAGGATTTTTAAAAACAAATGCATTAGGGACTTCCCTGGTGGTCCAGTGGTTAGGACTCTGCATGTTCACTGCCAGGACCTGGGTTTGATCCCTGGCCGGGGAACTAGGATCCCACATGCTACATAGTATGACCAAAAAAAAAAAAGTCAGGTACAAGATGGAATCTGAAACTGCAGCAATGAACTTCTTGTACTCTTTAGATCTTGTACTAATAGATGATTTTACAATTGGTAATTTAGAAAATATTGGCCCACTAAATTATGAGCTCTTCCAAATGTTGATACATTTCATCACACTATATTGAAAAATCACATTTATTAATGTCACCACCAACTACATGACAGAAGTTTTTAGGTACTGGAAAGTTGTCACACTCACGGTAGCAAATACAGGTTTTCCAAAATCCTAATTTTCACCTAAAAGCCCTAATTTTATCACTGGCCACAAATAGTATCAGTGGTTTCTCAATCATACTTCAAAATTTAGTCAGCACAGGTCCTTCCCAAGTGACACATACATACACATAACTGAAGCCATACACAGACACATCCTTCATAGTCCAAGACCATATTACTGACAGTAGCAAACAAATGTTAGTTCTGTCACAGGGCTACTAATCCTTTCACCAAATAAGCATTTTTTCTCTTTGTAAAGCAAGATTCATCCATCCTTTTTAGGTCTGAGTTCAGTGAATTCTGACAAACTAACAGCTGTATAACCACCACCACCACTTCAATCGAGACACAGAACACTACCATCACCCTGTATCCCTCACACCTCTCTGCAGTCAATCCTCTACCCCAGCCCCTGATAAATGTTCAGTTCTGTTACAGGACCAGTAATCCCTTCACCAAATACACAGATATTAATTTTTTTTTAACATTTTCCCAAAGTCATCCTCTATCTTCAGTTCAGTTGCTCAGTCGTGTCCGACTCTTTGCAACCCCATGAACTGCAGCATGCCAGGCCTCCCTGCCCATCACTAACTCCCGGAGTTCACTCAGACTCACGTCCATCGAGTCAGTGATGCCATCCAGCCATCTCATCCTCTGTCGTCCCCTTCTCCTCCTGCCCCCAATCCCCCCCAACATCAGAGTCTTTTCCAATGAGTCAACTCTTCACATGAAGTGGCTAAAGTACTGGAGTTTCAGCTTTAGCATCATTCCTTCCAAAGAAATCCCAGGGCTGATCTCCTTCAGAGTGGACTGGTTGGATCTCCTTGCAGTCCAAGGGACTCTCAAGAGTCTTCTCCAACACCACAGTTCAAAAGCATCAATTCTTCAGTGCTCAGCCTTCTTCACAGTCCAACTCTCACATCCATACATGACCACAGGAAAAACCTTAGCCTTGACTAGACGGACCTTAGTCGGCAAAGTAATGTCTCTGCTTTTGAATATGCTCTCTAGGTTGGTCATAACTTTTCTTCCAAGGAGTAAGCGTCTTTTAATTTCATGGCTGCAGTCACCATCTGCAGTGATTTTGGAGCCCCCCAAAATAAAGTCTGACACTTATTTCATGCCAGTTTAGTAAAATGTTACTATTGTCTACTGTCAAAGTATCGTGCGTGATGGTGCCATTAATCTTCACCATCATAATCATTTTCTTCTCATTCAGATAGCCATGCTTCATAGCTTGGATTGCCTACTAAAACTTTCCAGTCATGTCAAATCCAACAGATATGTTTTAGCAGAAAGTTATCTAAACCTTGCAATAAATACATTGCATTTTGATCAAAGAACTGATTTCCATCCCTTATCCAATCAAGTTCTAGACGACTGCTTCTGAGGTAAAATACTACAGAACTTACCTTCCCCTCCAACATTGTCAATAAACACTTGGCAAGATCTTTCCCCTACTACTACATATCTCACCTTCCCTACTCCGTTGTTTGCCAACCCCCATACCTTTCAATTTAAATGTTTTTCACTGTGTACCTTCTGTGTTCAAAGCACTCCCCTAAGTGCTGTGGAAGCATTTCTCTTGGTGCTGTGTTATCTCCAACTTTGATGCTCTTTCCACTATGCTACAGAGTCAGGATCAGAAAGCCTGCCACTTACTGACGATATGCTGTATGCTGGGAAATTCATTTACCTTTTCTAAGGTTTAATTTAATTTATAAAGATTAATATCTGCATCAGCCAGCCCATGGAACTGTTGTAAAGATTAAATAAAATAATAAAATAAGTGCAAAGTTATAAAAATGAGTATCACTGGCTTTTGGTCTCTCATCTAAAAGATATTGGGGTGTGGGGGACCCCACCTATTCCTTTACACATACCACTTACAGTTTTAAAATATATTATCCCCTTAAAATAGATACAGCTTAGATTTAAATCAATTACCAATTACACCTATCTCTTAACCTCAAGTCAGCCATTCCTGGATTTCATCACAGAAACAAAAAATATTTTCCAGTAATTCAACAACAAACAAATATTTATTGAAAACTTAAAAATATGCCAGGCACTGCTCTCAGAACTAGTGGCCATCAGTGAGTTGGACAATCGGGTACCTGCTCTCATGGAGTTTACATGTTGAGCATCAGTACCTCAATATATAATAGGGCAGAAGGTCAAGAGTTATTTAAGCACCTTAAATGTTTTCATTTAGGAAAAAATATTAATCTCATAGGAACAGTAGACTTCTAGTCTCTTTTGAGAGACCAAGTCAAGCATATGCAGGCTTGATGTCTAGCTCCTGGGCAACTGAGTCAGTCCTCCCAAACCCGGCTACGCTGCCACCCAGACCCTCTTAAGCGTACTACATCTTCCAACTCCAATTCTCATAATGTAAGGCCGTGGTGAGGACTGTCAGAATCCGTATTTGGCTTTGACGTGGTTGATCCATGAAAAGGCATTTGGAACTCTTTCACTAAGTTACCCAAAGACATATCATTAAAGCAAAGCAGCATTCAGGTATCCTTTCGTTAAAGGACCAAATGCTATCCCAGCTACGGTCTTAAGCTGGCAGTCTTTGGCAACTAGCTGACAATACTTATTCTAACTGTAACGTCAGATAACAATTTAGTTTTTTAAAAAGAGCATTTCCAAAAATGATAAGGGAGAATAAATTATCATAACTTGGGTTTCTCTTGATGAGGAGCTACTGCTCTTTGGGACTGCCCAGCAGGTCATCATCTCCCTTTATCTTGGAAACTGAAATTTCCATCCCGCCTTCATGCAACTCGAACACTTACCTTGGGATAAGCTGACTCTCTCCCAGTTCTGAGGCTACAGCACATGGTAGAAACCTATGCGTATCATCACACCACTCTTCAGACCACCGTGACTGATTAAGATACAGGCACAGGATCCAGTCCAGAGATCGGTTAGAAGAAAAGACTTCTTCTCCCCACTGGACCCGAACAAGCAGGCGTGGCGCCTAGTGGCAGGCACCTTACAACCACAAGGAGTTATGTATCCGAGAAAGGAGACAATCCTAAAATAGCTGATTTAGAAAACTAGCTCCCAGTCACATTGCCTGGGCCCAGAAAAGAGACATTTCTGAAGCTAAAATCTATCTATCAACTATTCAGAGGCAAGAAACATCCGTTGTTATTACCTGGGGTTGAGGTTTCAACCTGTTACAATAAAGATTCCTAGTAAAAGTAGTGGAATCTCCACAGGCCTTTTAGCCTTCAATCACTACATTAAATGGCTACTTGGCCCCTACTATAAGTAAGGAAGGCACAGCCTGAATGCCACAATTACAAAATTAAGCCTATTGTTTTTATTTAGATTGTAATTATAATTCATTTAATTATATTAAATATTTACATAACTTCTTCATGCTCTTCTACTCAAAAAGATGAGAAAAGCTATAGGGGAGTGGGTTGAGTCTGGTAAGGCCAAAAGACAGCTAACAACCTACAATGGCAGGATTAACTCCTACAGGCAAAAAGGCTTTGGGGCCAGGCCAGAGGAGCACAGGACACGAGGGCCAAAGGGACCAAGGGGCAGCCATTTATTCTCACAACTGTTCGTGAGGTTTCAAACCCCTGCTTTACAGAAGATCATATTTAAAGTTTACAACCACCCTCTGAAATAAATTATCGTTTAACTCTATTTCACAGACTGAGGAAATGGCTGAAGAGAGTTCAATCGATTCAAGATCAAACAAAAAAAGAAAAAGAGAGAAGACGATGTTAGAGACTGCCTTCCCCCACTGTTCTTTCTCTAGGAACTCCCTCCCCAATCAGAGTCCTCATGTGATCCTTACCACAGGGGGGAGCACCTGACCCAAGCTGAATCCATGCATCTTTTGCTCCAGAATGCTGGGTTTGAGACCCCAAGATTTACAGTCAGTAGTTGAAGTTGTTAAATATAAAGCCAGTGCTCTGGGCAAACATATCCTCCACAAGTGACTACCACTAGTTTACTGTGTTAATAAATCAGAGAATGACAGCACAAAGCAAGAAGAGGTGCCTGCATTTGAGGTCCAAGATTCAATTCTTACTGAAGTTCAACTGAACCTTTACTTTAAATGAGACCAGGTTCCCTGACTCTAGAAAATTTTTTTTTTTGCCTAGGAAAACTGCAGTTGAGAGCTATCGTGTATAACTGACAGAGTCCTAACTAGTTCATTGAGAAAGAAGTTGGGGGGAGGGGCGCTGAATAACTATTTACAACAAATATTAATTGAACAGTAACACTTAAGATCTTAAGACAGACTCACACAAGATAGTTTTGATCAAGTTCTAAACTACCTGAGACAGATTACAAGTATTTATAGAAATTCAAAAGAGAAAATAGCAATGTAACACAGTTGTGACTTATGTTAGACTACAAAGATGAGAAAACTGGCAAAGACCACGTTGAGAAGAACTCAAGACGACACTGAGAAGATCTCAAAAGGAGAGAAAGAGAAGGCCTAGGAGGAAAGAGCAGGCACATGCTAGAGACGGAGACAAAATCCACCTGGAACATACCGTCTGTTTTGGAGAATTGTAGGAATTAAGACTAAGTATAGACATAAGCTAAGACCATATGACCAAAAGCACTAAAGTTAAGAAAAAGGCACAGGTATGGACTACACTGGCAAATTTCGAGATGGTCCCACTAAACCCAAGAATACTGGTTGAAAATTTGGATTTAAGTAGGGCAGCAGTAACAGAAACCAAAGAGCAGATTTGAGAAACATTTGAAATAAAGAATCTCCTACTCTTCTCCCAAGTTTCCAAGTACTAGTGTTTCTAATAGTGGAACCTTCATCAAATTTGTAACATAAAAGCAAAGAACATAAAACATAAAAACATAAAAGCAAAGAAAGGAGTAACTATTATCAACCCCTGGATGGACTTAGGGAACTTGCAAAAAAATTATTTCACTTAATCCTCATGATTAAACCTATGAAGAAATATTATCATGATTCTCATTTTGCAGATTAAATATATTCTAGTTCAAAGAAGTGAGATAACTTGTCCAAGATCACTCAACTAAGTAAAAATCTGGTCTGTGGAGTGGGGCAGTAGATAATAATGCACTTGGTCAATCAACACCAAAGTCCTTTTTTCCCGGACAAATTATGAAGACATAATGACGACAATGATGATAATGATAGCCAACATTTACTAACTGCTGGGAACTAAGCAAAACATGTTACATGCACTAGCATTATCACATTTAATATTCCTAACAGCCCTGTAAGAGTCTGTGATTAATCTTATTTGAAGATGATGTATGGATTTGAGTTTTAAGGAAGTTAAGACTTCTGCTGAAACTCACAAGGCTACTAAGTGGTTGATCTGGTTGGGATTAAAAATCACACAATCTGACTCCAAAGCACATGCTCTCAACCACTAGACAACACTGCCTCCATGACTAGGCATTACTAGAAATAAGCAGAGGAAATATAATTAGGGTGAGACAAGTAAATACTTTTAGAGTGGATGACAAAAATCAGAGAAACATTTTCTTTGCCCTACTGTTAAAGAACTATTACAATTTTAAAAATTAACAAAAAGGATAGAAGACAAATCTAAAACAATTTCTTAATAAGGTTGGGAATTTAAAGCAACTTGTATCTAACAACAATTTGGAGATGATTTCAATTAGGAATTTTGTATTATACTCCTAATGAAAAACAAGGGTCGGAGAGTAAATATCAGCTGTCCAAGGCCATACAGTTTTTCAATTTACAGTGTCAACTAGAGTTCAATTCAGGATTTCAGACCCCACCCCACTATCACCCACAAACCATTCAGCAATGAGTACTCCTAGCATCCAGGATGGAGTGTCAGAATATCATTCCCCACTAACAGCTGACTTCCAAGTCTGGGGCAAGAAAAGTACAAGATGAGCCTGAGCATCTTATTACACCAAGAAACAAGGAAGTTCCTCAAAGATTATTAAGATCATAGACAAACAACACGGGAGTCAACATAAAGAGGCTTCCACTAGTCAAAGAAAACACAAACTGAGCACACCAAAGACGACAAAAACTGACTGAAAAACATCGTGTATATATACATTTTTTTAATGGTTTACACAATAACGCAAAAAAAGAGAGAGATAAATAAATAAGCGCTGGGTCTATCTTATTTGCTGACCTTTATGGATAGGGGCTTCCCTGGTAGTTCAGATGGTAAAGAATCTGCCTGCAATGCAGGAGACCTGAGTTCAATTCCTGGGTCAGGAAGATCCCCTGGAGAAGGGAATGACAATCCACTCCAGTATTCTTGCCCAAAGAATCCCATGGACAGAGGAGCCTGGTGGGCTACAGTCCATGGGGTCCCAAAGAGTTGGAGACGACTGAGCTTGAGTGACTAACACACTTTATTTTTTTATTGCCTGGAGCAATGGGTTCTTTTGTATACCAGCTTTTCAAGTAAACGGAGCCCACAATAGGAGACTATAGGGTGGGAGGGGATATATTTCCCTGGTTCCTTCTGTACTTAAAACCACACCCTAGCCAAAAAGCCCCCTCCATAAGGCTACCCTTCCCACCTGCTCTCTTCCTTTGTCCCTTCAGGCCTAGAGGTGGTAGCAGGTCTCTCTCCAGTGTTTCTTGTCCCAGGGTACTCCACTATTCCTACTGATTTCCTTAAATATTGTCTGTATCTTTGTAAATAGCCCCTTTCTTTAACTTCCCTTAAATACCCGATTTGTGCCATGTCTAGCACACTAAACCTCTAAAACACTTACTCTGAAAAGTGGCAAATAAAGAGAAAGACTATAAGGATCTTTAAAAAAAAAGTTGATATATGTGTATCTGCTTCATACTTTGCTGTACACCTGGAACTAACACAACATTATAAATCAGTTCAGAAAACGAAGATCATGGCATCTGGTCCCATCACTTCATGGGAAAGAGATGGGGAAACAGTGGAAACAGTGGCAGACTTTATTTTGGGGGACTCCAAAAGATGGTGACTGCAGCCATGAAATTAAGACACTTACTCCTTGGAAGAAAAGTTATGACCAACCTAGAGAGCATATTCAAAAGCAGAGACATTACTTTGCTGACTAAGGTCCGTCTAGTCAAGGCTAAGGTTTTTCCTGTGGTCATGTATGGATGTGAGAGTTGGACTGTGAAGAAGGCTGAGCGCCGAAGCATTGATGCTTTTGAGCTGCTGTGTTGGAGAAGACTCTTGAGAGTAGTCAAGGAGATCCAACCAGTCCATTCTGAAGGAGATCAGCCCTGGGTGTTCTTTGGAAGGAATGATGCTAAAGCTGAAACTCCAGTACTTTGGCCACCTCATGCAAAGAGCTGACTCATTGGAAAAGACTTTGATGCTGGGAAGGATTGGGGGCAGGAGGAGAAGGGGACGACCGAGGATGAGATGGCTGGATGGCATCACTAACTCGATGGACGAAATCTGAGTGAACTCCGGGAGTTGGTGATGGACAGGGAGGCCTGGCGTGCTGCGATTCATGGGGTCACCAAGAGTCGGACAGGACTGAGTGACTGAACTGAACTGATACTCCAATAAAAATTGAAAAAGAAAGAAAGAAAGAAAAAGGCTGAAGCATTCGTCCTGTACTTTATGAACTCTATATCATGATAAGCAAACTGCCCTACAGACGATGAGTAAAAGTTCTTAAATGATTATGTTCTCTTAACAGAAGAATTAGTTAATAAATGTGAAAGGAATGATATAATTAGAAAACCATTATTTTGCTTTCCCTAATGAATAACTGCTTCAGCTAAAAATTATAAATGGATGGAACCATTAGCTGAAAGGATACTAAAGGATTTTACAAAGCAAGTTATTATAGGCTGTCACCACCTGAACACACTGATCAACCTTAGCATTCTAAAGGGTGAGTCAGCCAGATACTGTGTGCCTCTTGATGTGATGCAAAAGAGAACACAATCTTGAAACACTACTGACTAAAAGGTGGAATAATTAAATCAAGCTTTTAGATCTAACTATCAACTCACGGGAAATATGGACAATATAGGAGCAACTTAAATGACATGACAAGAAAACAAACAAAAAAATCCAGAATGTGAAATACTGTATGGTACCAATGACCTAGTTCTTTCAACAAGACAATGTGGGCGGTAGATAGGGGATGGTGTTGGAGGGGGGAATGCTCTACATTAAAAAGAGATTTGTTAATAAAAGACCTAGGAAACAAATGTAACACATAGAATCTGTCCAGATCTAGATCCTAACAAAACTGCAAAATAGACATCGTTTTAGACAACCAGAGAAATCTGAATATAAACTGGGAATTAATGAAACCAAGATGCTTTCCATTTTGTTAAGACTTGATAATGGCCACTGTGTTAATATAAGAAAAAAAATTGTAAGAGATGTTTATTGAAGTATGTAAGGGTGAAATGACAATGTCTGGAATTTGCTTTACAATATTTTGCCAAGAAAAAAGGATGTTTGATGAAGCAAGTGTGACAAAATTTTGAAAATTGCAGAATCTGGGTAGTGGGGGTTCACTATGCTATTTTCCCCACTTCTGTGAATGTTTGAAAATTTTCATTTATAAAATTACCAAACAAAAAAAAATTCATGTTCCTTCCCTACAACCATAGTTTCCAAACTAGAGACTGTCTAAGAGTCTATGTCCCATGCAGAATCCTAGGACTCACCCCAAACAAAGAATTCTGATTTTGTTTGTCTGGGCACAGGCCCAGGTTCCATTTTTAACAAGTCCTCAAGGGAATCCGGTAAAAAATCTACAGGCTCTATCTGAAAATTATATATTCAGACTACTTCACCACAAATCTTTAAGCGTACCCCCCCCTCCAAGAAAAGGCATGATCGTATCTCTTAACCTCCCCTTCAAGGCTTACCCTACTGATATCTGCTCATAACGTATCCTTTTCCTGGGACTGTAAGTTCTATGAAGGCAGGGCCTTCCATTTTTACTCACCATGGTGTCCCCAGTGCCTAACAGAACACCTCACACACAGTACACATCAAATAAACATTTGCTGAATAAATGAATTCATTATTCATTAATGAATGAATAACAGCAAAGAGAAAAAAGAAGAGTTAACTGCAGTTCACTATTTCAAAATTAGTTCCAGGAAACAACCTGAGATAAAGTTTCAATTTCTTGCCAAAAGTCAGTATAGGAAGTATGGTATAAAGACTATAAATAAGAGTCTGGGAATAACAATAAACTGAAATTAAATAATAAATAAGCATAGGAAAAAAGAGGGGGACACGGGTTAGCCTACACTTTAAAATACAAAACAAGACAAACCTCTCACCTCAGACATCAAACTTTGGACATTAATTTAAACACCCAACCTACTACTAATTGTTTAGAATTGTTTAGAAACTATAATGAAAATGTGTACTCTTACATTTCACAATCCCAAATGGGGGGTGGGGTGGGCATAAAGAGATAAGACAAGTAAACTAGCACATGCACATATTTTAATGGAAATAAATGAGTAACTCAATTACTGCGTTCTCAATTTCAAAAAGCACAATTACTGCTTTCTCTGTTCAAACAGCACAATCCCCTAAAATAATGACACAAGTCACAAATGCAAAAAAGAATAACTGCCAAATATAGCAAAAATTATTTTAGGGTGATCTTCTGAGGCTATGTAGAACTAGCTGCAAAAATAGCACTTACCAAAGATGGTCCCTATTCTTATATTTCTACCCCCATATCAGTTAACTTAAAATTTTTCCTTTTTAATAATAAATCAGTAACACAACTTTTTAAGTTTTTAAGGAACTATAATAAACACTTATAAAATTTTAGAGATGCAATGGACACACAGCCCAACTCTTCACTGGGGAAACTGAAACCCTGGTAAGAAAAAAAGATTTACTTAGTTATACAGCGAGTTAACAGCAAAACAAGGATAGGCCAATGCTCTGAATTTCCAGTCCAGTGTGCTTCTCACTATACCATGCTAACAGGATTATTTCTGAAAAATGTTTCCATTGTGAAATAGTAGTATCTATTCACCTTCTCGTACACACACGTGTGGGGTATTCATCAGCTATGTTCTGGACGTCTCTCTTAGTAGGGCTAGTAATGGGAAAGGGGAGCTACCAGACCATCTTCAGCAACAGAACTCTGTACGTAGTCTTCTCTGATACATAGGCCTTTCTGTCATATGTCATAAAGAATCTCCAGTTTTTAATACAGAAACAACAACATCAAAACTTGTAATTGTGAAATAAACTGTAGAGTTATACAAAATCTAATCGAAAACTGGATATTCACTCTTTTGTTCATTATAAATTATTGTATGTGGTTCCTTCTTCTGGATTAAAAACATTTCTGACTCAAAAAACTACTGAATGGCTCAATTCATGTCTCAGCTGTTACTCTGAGCCACCTCTCTATACACCCACAGGGTTCTTGTAGTGCAAAGCCTGTTTAACAGAATAGCGAAAGTGTAAGATATGTAGAAAGAGAGTAAGAAAACTACATCTCTACAAACCAGCTGCCTACTGTCTTTTTTTTTTATCAATCTAAACCCTTGATACAAAGTAGGGATGTTATAAATCATGACTAAATGAATAAACAGTCTTCAAAAGCCCCTCCTCATCTGTACTGAATCTCATCTAAATCTCTCCATTTTCAGTAACAACTGGCTTGGAAACTTCAAATAAAGTAGAGCTGGATTATGAATTTATGAGAATGGTTTGAAGTGCCAGATAAATTACTCTGCCCCTAGAGAATACAATAAATATCAACTTCCAGCCTAAGCACAGTAACTAGCATGTAACAGAAATAATGTAAATATGACAAAAATAATAGTTACCAATTAACAAATGCTAAACGGAGAAGGCGATGGCACCCCACTCCAGTACTCTTGCCTGGAAAATCCCCTGGACGGAGGAGCCTGGTAGGCTGCAGTCCATGGGGTTGCGAAGAGTCAGACACGACTGAGCGACTTCACTTTCACTTTTCACTTTCATGCACTGGAGAAGGAAATGGCAACCCACTCCAGTGTTCTTGCCTGGAGAATCCCAGGGACAGGGAAGCCTGGTGGGCTGCCGTCTATGGGGTTGCACAGAGTCAGACACAACTGAAGCGACTTAGCAGCAGCAGCAAACT
This sequence comes from Oryx dammah, assembly GCF_014754425.2. NCBI lineage: Eukaryota > Metazoa > Chordata > Mammalia > Artiodactyla > Bovidae > Oryx > Oryx dammah. The sequence continues at coordinate 26,745,494 of NW_024070206.1, forward strand.
GCGGAAAATTCTGAAAGAGATGGGAATACCAGACCACCTAACCTGCCTCTTGAGAAACCTATATGCAGGTCAGGAAGCAACAGTTAGAACTAGACATGGAACAACAGACTGGTTCCAAATAGGAAAAGGAGTACGTCAAGGCTGTATACTGTCACCCTGCTTATTTAACTGATATGCAGAGTACATCATGAGAAACGCTGGTCTGGAAGAAGCACAAGCTGGAATCAAGATTGCTGAGAGAAATATCAATAACCTCAGATATGCAGATGACACCACCTTTATGGCAGAAAGTGAAGAGGAACTAAAAAGCCTCTTGATGAAAGTGAAAGTGGAGAGTGAAAAAGTTGGCTTACAGCTCAACATTCAGAAAACTAAGATCATGGCATCTGGTCCCATCACTTCATGGGAAATAGATGGGGAAACAGTGGAAACAGTGGCAGACTTTATTTTTTGGGGCTCCAAAATCCATGCAGATGGTGATTGCAGCCATGAAATTAAAAGACGCTTACTCCTTGGAAGGAAAGTTATGACCAACCTAGATAGCATATTCAAAAGCAGAGACATTACTTTGCCAACAAAGGTCCATCTAGTCAAGGCTATGGTTTTTCCAGTGGTCATGTATGGATGTGAGAGTTAGACTGTGAAGAAAGCTGAGCACCGAAGAATTGATGCTTTTGAACTGTGGTGTTGGGAGAAGACTCTTGAGAGTCCCTTGGACTGCAAGGAGATCCAACCAGTCCATTCTGAAGGAGATCAGTCCTGGGTGTTCTTTGGAGGGAATGAGGCTAAAGCTGAAACTCCAGTACTTTGGCCACCTCATGCGAAGAGTTGACTCACTGAAAAAGACCCTGATGCCGGGAGGGATTGGGGGCAGTAGGAGAAGGGGACGACCGAGGATGAGATGCCTGGATGGTATCACCGACTCGATGGACATGAGTTTGAGTGATCTCCGGGCGTTGGTGATGGACAGGTAGGCCTGGCATGCTGCAATTCACGGGGTTGCAGAGTCGGACACAACTGAGCGACTGAACTGAACAAATGCTAACTAAATGCCACATGTTGTGATAATCGGTTTGCCGATATTATTTAATCCTTCTGAAAAATCTAGTACTATTATCCCCCCACTTTCCTGAAGATGAAATAAGCTCTGAGAGGTTAAAATAATACCAACCATCACCTGATAAGTACTATGGCAGAGCCTACATCTGAATCCAGGTTTAGAACCTACACAAAGATTTGCTGAATGAAAGAAGTAATTTTTTTTAAATCTTGCAACATACTATCAGAACATTCTGACCCAAACTAATTGGCTATGCAACAGGTACTGGTAACACTCATTAACTCATAAATTATGAACAATGCAAGCATATAGCTTTAAGGCCCAAAGATTCAATGACCTCAAAGTCTTCTCATTCCACCAACAGTTATACAAACCCAAACGCGATCAATTCAACTGGCAGGACACACAGAGGAATTATACAGCAATAATCTAGAATCTGGAATGCTAGCCACACTCTTTTGAAATAACACAACGAGACCTAGGACTGTCAAAGTTAAAGTACACAACAAAAGTCCCAATTGAGTGACAGTCATACTAGCAGTGTTAACAGGTAAGTTACATGGGACAAAGCTTATTTTTGGAATATTAGTAATTTGAGTAATAATATGACATTCACATAGAGATACCAAATAGGCAGTCAGGTATTTAGGATTCAAAAACAGCAAAAAGACTGAAAAATGAAGACCAGGATATCATGAGTAGGGAGATGATACCAGTCAAAGATGTAAGAATGGATGAATTCTTCAAATGAAGAGAAGAGAAAGGTAAGTATTATGGCACCCAAGATTGAGGATGAGAGAAAGAGAAGTCAGCAACGAAAAGATAGGAAATCAGTAGGTCAAGAAAACCCAGAAAGAGAGCCTTTAAAGAGGAAAAACTCAAAAACAAAAACTTGAAACATTTGCCTTCTACATTCTGAAAAACTGACTAATGAAAGATGGGAGTAACACATACAAAGCGAACAGCAGTCTTGGAACTTAGCATGTATGCACTGTTCAGCTATCATTGGTCCCCTTCCCTTCATGCCACCAACTCATTGCTACACCTCCACTGACTAAACAAAACTAGGGGGGGAAAGGTTAAAAACTAAAAAAAAAAAGCTACAGTCAGATAGCTGTATTTTCAAGAAATGTATGTCAAACTTCAAGACAAATATATACCTAACCTTCCCACTCACCAGGCTTTGGTTTTCCTTTTTAATTTACAAATTATAGACATTTTTCCCCTCTGGAAAAATTAACATTAATTAAACTCCATCCCTTACTGTTTTCAGAGGTATTCAACAACTTGAGAAACTGCTAACAAGCCTTAGACAAATTAATTCTAAAGTTTAAAAACAAGTTGGGAAAAGGAAAACAGCTCTTGGATAAACTATTACATGGACAGTAAGAGAACCATTAGGACACTGGAAAGAATCTGACTGACAGAAAACCAAATTACTGAGCAATCTGGATGCTCTGATAAACAAGGGAATGGGTACCATATTACCTTAGTATCTGCAGACTCTACTAGCATTTGCAACATAAAAAATGTGCTTATCTAGTTCTTAAACTATATGTTCAAGATAAGGCTGAAGAAATCATTCATCTGCGCTTCTCCCAGTTACAGTATCGTATAACCACTAACACAACAAGAAAAAGCTGTTTTCATGGTGGGTGAGATGGTTTAAAAGACCCTTTGCCAGCAAATTCTTTTGAAAACAAAAGGTGTGGGAACTTTCATTTCTGAAGAAGGGATCTAGTCAAGGAAACAGAATTTGACTTTTTTTCCTGAGATTATAAAAAATATATCAGAACTTCAGTGTTTCACATGGCACATAATACATAATATGTGTACATAATGCAAACACAATACATACTACTCAATAAGTACCAGCTAAATAAAGCAACAAAAGCCAAAAATAGATAAAGTCAATCTATTTTAAAAGGGTATTGTTCCTACAATACATCAGATGTCCAAAGTCCGAACAGGAAAGAGTGAAAACAGACTCATTGAAAAAGATGAGGCCACCTGGTAGGTCATTCTAAATGGCTGAATGAATGAAAGAATGAACGCTTGATAAGAAACATAAAATAGAAAATTCATGCTAGATGCTACGAAGCTGGAGAAAGGATTTTGCCTCCAAAGAAAAATTCAATCTTTACCAAGTTCAGATTAATATAATAAAGTTTTAACAGCTAACAAATAATTATGGAACTAAACAGAAAGACGAAGGTGGGGGAATAAGTCTGTTGACTATGGTTCTTTAAGGTGGTGGGCTCTAAGTTACTTGGGGGTCCTAACTATGAGAGGGCCTGACTGCCTGCCCACTTTTCCTCTTTGTTCTTAAACCCTTTCATCATTACATCAGTTTCAACTTGCACCTCTATCAGATGATTTCCAAACGTTATCTTTAACTATGAGCTCAGTTTCACATCTCCAATAGTCTACAGATCATGTCTTTGTGGTCGTCCCACTATCCCCTCAAACACAACAAACCTAAAACTCATCTGTTGCCAATTCTTCCCGAGTGATTTCCAAACCTGACTTGTTTCACCCATGTTTTTATCAGTCTCCCTATAACCCAGGCTTCAGTTCAGTTCAGTTCAGTCGCTCAGTCGTGTCCGACTCTTTGCCACCCCATGAATTGCAGCACGCCAGGCATCCCTGTCCATCACCAACTCCCGGAGTTCACTCAGACTCACGTCCATGGAGTCGGTGATGCCATCCAGCCATCTCATCCTCTGTCGTCCCCTTCTCCTCCTGCCCCCAATCCCTCCCAGCATCAGAGTCTTTTCCAATGAGTCAACTCTTCGCATGAGGTGGCCAAAGTACTGGAGTTTCAGCTTTAGCATCATTCCTTCCAAAGAAATCCCAGGTTTACAGTCATCTAATTTTTTAGTTGTCCCTTCTCCCCAACTCTGCCTGTCAAATTCCATCAATTCTCCTTCCCCATCCAAATGACCCAACTTGGAGCTTCAATCATTTCTGGGCTATCACAATAATTTTTTAAAATGTCCAATCTCACCCCATTTCTACTCTCTCTCCACACAACCCATCCTGCACACGGCTACCACATCCACCTTCTTGATTCATCCTGGCATAATCTTATTTACAAATACTTAATAGCCACAACAGTCTGAAAAACATCTAAACGCCTTAGCCTAGCAATCAAATCCTCCATGCTCTAACCCCAGTCTATCCTTCTAGCTTTCTCTTCCCTTAAATGTGTACCAGCCAGTCATGTTTCCACCATCAATTCATATTATCTTCCACTCCCTCTTTGAGTACCTTCTACCCAAATCCTATCCATCCAGCATCCAACATACTCTATCAACTCAAGAGTTCTTCCTTTCAATATCCAAAAGTATATATTACCTATTCCAGTCATTTGAAACTTACTACATGTTTTCTCAATCTGTGTTTTGCTTTATTTTTGTGTATATGTATGAGATTAGGATTTTCAAGAAAAGAGTTCATGACTTACATTTCCCAGTATCCGTCACATTTCAATAAATTTATGAAGTTCCCACCAAATGAAACTATGACAAGAGGCTAGAAGACCACTGCAACAGACAAAACAACCTCTACTAAACACTCCTTGTAACACTGCTCCATGGAATAAGGAGATCAAAAAACAAGGCAAAATCAAAGATATACAAAAACTGGATAAGTATTAAGAAGAATGAGACTTCTTAAAAATTCTGGAGATCCTTCCTAGAAAGATATGTTCTAATTCCTTCTCTCAGTCAATAAAATGTTTTCCATTGTATTAAGCATCAACCCTTTTTGTTTTTCAATATAAAGAGCATCCATAATGTGGGTGAGACATTTCAAATATACAACCCACAACTCTTATTTCAGTCAAAGATGCTCAGTCATTTAGAAAGCTTTGGAGAAAAACTCACTTGTAGACCCATACATTTTAAATATATATATATACATATATATATATATACACATACACACAGCTATTTTGAGTAACTGAAATGTATATTAATTTCATACATTAACTTACATTTTCCTGATTCAAGATAAGATGTTAAAATGGTTATTATTTCTCTGAATGGCATCATTTAGTTCACCTAACTTTACTCCCACATACTGTGTACATCTAACATTAATTCCCTGAGAAGGTTGTAAATTACTAACTACGTACATATTCCTTGCAACTTTAAAGATAAAGTGGTTTTGTTTGGACAAAAACAGAATAATTATATAACTGCTAGTTGTTTGATAAAGGAAAAACTTGCTTACGAATAGACTGCAGCTATCAGTATTAGGGGAAACTGATAAAATTTAAGAACTCCAATTATCTATAGATAACTGTGCATGCTATCAAACACTGAAGAATTTTTTAAATAGTGTTTTGGCCTTTCATATCATAAAAACTTTTTTAGAATGCTACAAAATCTATCATGTTAAAGCACAACACCAAAAAAAGGCAGTTATGACAAAATATCTGTGCAGTACTTTTGTAATCAACAGTACTGTAAAAGACGTTAATATTGTGATGATCTATCATTAGCTTGGGTTTTTACACTTAACAGTCCAGCAAAAAGTTCCTCTGACTCAAATCACCTATGACACTTTGGCTCAAAAATCACTTCCTCAAAATCGATTCTCCATTGTCACAAGTCTAAAAATTAAACCCTTAAGGAGCTAAGCAGATGGAAATGGAAAGCAGTCTTTTCCAACCTCACTGTCAAACCGATCGGAAAGTTCATAACTAAGCTCGCGGTTCAACAAGCTACATACGTAGTGGTAACTTTGACGTGGTAACTTTTTATATGATGCCTGCAACAGAGTTTTGTAAGTACCTTTTGTGTGATGATGAACTGAGTCAGAGCTAAAAGTTCAGAGAATTCAGAGCCAGCCCAATGATACACCGGGCCAAGGCAGGAGATTTTAGAGGGACTGCAAGATTCCTCAGGGAAAACGCCAGGTTCTGGTGTTTTCTAAGATGATGTACACCTGAAACTTTCTTTCGCAGATAACCAGACTGAGAGCAAGAGGAAGGAAATAAATAGAGACTCAGACAAGCACAAGAGAACAGGGCTACTCACCAGCAGACAATCTGAATTCACTTCCGATTTGGGATCCCGCAGCAGGTTGTCGATTTTTTCAAACCGCGTCTCAAAACTGTCCCCAGTCGACATGTTGCTGCTGCTGTGACAATACCCTCGTACCAGCACCGGCAGCGGAAAGCGATTTCAACCAACTTCCTCCGGCGGTGGGTTCGCGGCCGCGGGGCGGAGGAGCCGGAACCCCAGGGTCACCAGGTGCGCCCGGTGCCCCCTCCTCCCCCTCACTGAGGGGATCTCCGCGCTCCGGACCCCGGGCCGGGGGCGACGGCGACCCACAGCCGCTCGGACGCCCAAAGTCGCATCCCACCTGGCAGCTCCTCACGACGGCCGACTGCGCCGTCGCTCCGGCGGAGGGCTGCAGCCTAGCGGGCCCCGGCCGCCTTCGCCATGCAGGGTTCCCGGTGCCGAGACGGGCAGGAGGGGGGAGAGAGAGAGAGAAGCAGGGTGGAGACTCCTCCGGGCAGCAGGGGAGGGAGAAGAGGAAAGGCGAATGCGAAGGGCGGGCGCGGAGCTGTGCCAGCTGCCGCCGCCGCCGCTGCCGCTCGGGCCCCGGGCCGGGCCCGCTCCGCTTTGAGGCGCTAGAGGCGGTCTAGCCCCGCATCCCCGGCTCCACTCGGCCCGGCCCGACGCCCCGATCCGCCTCGGCCAGGAGCTGGTCCCCCACGGGACAGCCTCACTCTCCCATTTTGTCCCGGCGCTCCTGGGGCTGCTGTCGCGGTGTCCGGCGGGGCAGGGCGAGGTCGGAGCCCTTTGGAGGCTCGGGGGAGTACGGGCTGGCGAGCGGGCGGCGAGGACAGGGAGTCGGGTCCTGGCGGCTGCGGCTGGGGGAAGCTTCTGAGAGGCGCTGCGGCCCCGGCTGGGGAAAGGGCGAGTCGCGCGGCGAATGCTCGGGTGGAGGGGGGGGTGGGGCGAGGGGGGCCGTGAGGGACTAATATGTCCGCCTTCCTGTTCAAACAAACGGAGACCGCCGCCGCGAACTGCGCATGCGGGGCGCGGACGTTCGGAAGGGGAACGGGGCCGGCGCCGCGGGAGCGCGCGCGCGCGCGCGCACTGCCCGCCTCCGCAGGGCCGGGCTGGGCTGGGCGGGGCGGAAGGCGGGGCGCACCCGGGGCTTCGCGGGCGGGAGGGGAGGCTGGCAGCCGGGACGGGTGGACTGGGTGCGGCGGGTGGCACCGCCCTCGCCCCGGCAGGCTCTGAGCAGCCACGCAGGGCTCGGGAAGCGGCGTGGGATCCACACGGGGAGGAGCTCTCGCCGCCTTCGCTCGCGTCCTGGCAGTTGCCCCAGCTCTGCTTCCTCTGGGCTGCAGCGGTAGGGAGAGTTGTGGCAAGAAAGGATGCTTGATATTGTTATTTTAGAGATACTTTTTTTTTTTCTTTTTTTAAAGGCCTCTTCGCCGACAGGAACCAGCATTTTAGCACCAGCGGAGGCTGGTCTTCAGTAGTGCTTCAGCGTCAGCCCTCCGTGAATCCCGTGTCGTTTTAACGCGTCTTGCTTCCATGGGAAAATTACGAAGCAATGTAGTACATGCATAACCCTCCAAACTCAGCGTGTGTGTCAGGGGAGCTTTTAACTATGGACTCCGGAAGATACAGTCAGTAGAAGTCAAGCTTAGTTTAGTTTGAAAAAAAAAAGGAAAATAATCTCATAGGAAAAAAAATCAATATTTTTTAAAAGTTATTCGTACTAGTTCCCTTACACCATTAAGCCTCCCACTGTAGTTTTCTTCTTGATGTGTAATTCTGCCATTTCGACTTAAAAACATTCAGTGAAACTTAAAATTGTGAGTTTACTGGACTGAAGTAGAACATGAAAATAATGGGCCTTTCCTTCTAATTCAATTGCTTCATTGACTGTTGTGGGAGAGGGTGAGACGCCTTACCTAACCTACTGATAAGGTACTTTCAGCAGGAAATCCAACTTAATTCATTTCCAATCAATCTTCAGTTTGACTCATAGGTCAAATAAAGGACTGCTAAAAATCGAAAATGTGGATGTTTTATCCACCACTGGAAAAGGCTACAGACGAACCAATTGTCTTTCTATATAAAAAGCTCTGTACAGCATCTGAACAGCATACCAACTTTCTGCTGTGAGTCAGAGCTTAGGAAAATGTACTATTGTTTGAAAAATGGCATTTTGTTTGCATTGTGTTAGATGCAAGAAATATTGAACTATAAAATCCACAGTATCAATGAAGATAAAAGTCAGTCCTCACAAAAAGACAAACAAATTTCAGGTATTTCATTAAATGCTTTTGCAGTGACTTTTCTTGGCTCCAGTATTTTAAGCCAGTCATGTGAATTAAATTTATTTTTAAGCATAGAGCTTAAAATAAATCTGGCAGTTGCCCTAAAATAAATTTCCTAAACCCTGCTTGTCCTTTTTTATTACCATTTTTAGGTAGTCTTAGGAATTTTGTTGTTTCTCAGAACGGTTCGCGTTATGCTGCTTTCCACTTGAGCACATGAAAAAATGCTGGTAGCTAACACAATACTTGAGTGGTCCTGACAAATGTAACTCGGACTGAAAGTCCATCTGGCCAAACTACTAGAAATATAGGTGAGGCCTATATATTTTGTTGATCGCAGGGCTATCTGATTATTTGTAACCTCACACTAGTTGTCTTTTACCATAAGATAGATAGACTCTGTATCAGTGTTTTTGTTTTAATAGAGAAATCCTCACCTGTAATAGAATAGACTTAGGCCTCATTGGAAAAGACTGATGCTGGGAGGGATTGGGGGCAGGAGGAGAAGGGGACGACAGAGGATGAGATGGCTGGAAGGCATCACCGACTCGATGGATGTGAGTTTGAGTGAACTCTGGGAGTTGGTGATGGACAGGGAGGCCTGGCGTGCTGCAGTTCATGGGGTTGCAAAGAGTCAGACACGACTGAGCAAGTGAACTGAACTGAACTGATATGACATTAAATTTCCTAACTTTAAAATTCTATTGTCATTAGTCTTTTCAAAGCATTGTGGACATTTGAGATCACCCTTAAAGTATATATTAAAATCCTAAATGCAATTGTAAACTATTGATACCATGTACAAATAGATTAGGAATATAATACTGATTACACATACTGAAATTACAAGACATGAAATTAAAAGACGCTTACTCCTTGGAAGAAAAGTTATGACCAACCTAGATAGTATATTGAAAAGCAGAGACATTACTTTGCCGACTAAGGTCCGTCTAGTCAAGGCTATGGTTTTTCCTATGGTCATGTATGGGTGTGAGAGTTGGACTGTGAAGAAGACTGAGCACCGAAGAAGTGATGCGTTTGAACTGTGGTGTTGGAGAAGACTCTTGAGAGTCCCTTGGACTGCAAGGAGATCCAACCAGTCCATTCTGAAGGAGATCAGCCCTGGGATTTCTTTGGAAGGAATGATGCTAAAGCTGAAACTCCAGTACTTTGGCCACCTCATGCGAAGAGTTGACTCATTGGAAAAGACTCTGATGCTGGGAGAGATTGGGGGCAGGAGGAGAAGGGGACGACCGAGGATGAGATGGCTGGATGGCATCACGGACTCGATGGACATGAGTCTGAGTGAACTCCGGGAGATGGTGATGGACAGGGAGGCCTGGCGTGCTGCGATTCATGGGGTTGCAAAGAGTCGGACACGACTGAGCGACTGAACTGAACTGAACACATACTGAGTGCTTCCCATCTGTTAAGGCAATATGTTTGTGTGTGTGTGTTAAGTTGTTTTAGTCATGTCTAACTCTTTGCAACCCTATGGACTGTAGCCACCAGGCTCCTCTTCCATGAGATTCTCTAGGCAAGGTTACTGGAGTGGGTTACCATGCTCTTCTCCAGGATATCTTCCCAACCCAGGGCTCAAACCTGGATTTCCTACATTACAGGCTGATTCTTTACCAACTGAGCCACCAGGGAGGCCCTAGTATTATCTTCCAGTTATATTGTTTACATCACACAGACAAATGATTCCATATAAAAAGGGAATTATAAAACTTGCAAAGTGATCGATAAGGTGGCTTCCCAGGTGGCACTAGAGGTGAAGAACCCACCTGTCAATGCAGGGGACAGAAGAGAAACCGGGTTCCATCCCTGGGTTGGGAGGATCCTCTGGAGAAGGAAATGGCAACCCACTCCAGTATTCTTGCCTGGAGAATCCCATGGACAGAGGAGCCTGGCAGGCTACAGTCCATGGGGTTGCAGAGTCAGACAAGACTGAAGTGACTTAGCGCCCACCCAATATGGTTTCAGTCCCTAGGGGAAAATGTGAAATGAAAAGAGCAAGGTGTGAATAGAAAGGATCTTGACGGCATTCAATAACAGTGACTTGACTAGAGGTTTCTAAACACTGGGTCCAGGAACCAGGCCATCCTTGGTGGCTTGTTCGTAAAGTAAGCAGTTCTACTTTAAGACCGTCTTTCAATCTGAAATTCTCTTGACTACAAAAAAAAAAAAAAAAAAAACTAAATGTACTTTCCTTGAAGAAGAAAGAGTAACAGGAAATGGTACCATTTTTTTCATGTTTTCACTTGGAAATTGAAAAATTACAAAGTTGGCAGCTTAAGCAAATATATCAAGTTAGTTATATTTTAATTTTTCTGGTTTTCGGTATTCAAACATCTGGAAATGTTTAATTTAGATGAGACTCTTGCTAGGACCTAATGAAGAGACTGCGGTGCTAAAAGAATTTGAGTGAGGCATAGTTGGGAGAGATCATGGAAAAAGCAGAAAGATTTGGGTGTAGACTTGTATATAGTGAAAGACAATTAAGTCCAGCATTCCTTTGCTTTGGTTATTTGGTAGGAAATAGATTCCTTTTAATGTTTACAGAATTTCTTTCACAAACAATGATGTAGTAATTAACCTCCAAGGAAGGTCCCCATTAAACCCTGTCTCCCAGTATTCACCCCCTCCTGGAGGCCCCTCCCACACTGAATCTGGGCTGGGGCCTTGTGACCTGCTTTGACCAGCAGAGTGCAGCAAAAATGGCAGTGTGCCAATATCAAGCCTAAACTTTGTGAGTTTGCCTGGCAACTCACGGTTCAGTGCTCTAGGAAGTCCAGCTAAACTGAGATCACCATGGTGTGAAGAAACCCGAGCTAACTAACCACAAGAAGACATCAGATGGAAGATGACTGAGGAATCCATAGAGAATAGAGACTCCAGACTTCTGACCCACATCAAGCCATTCCAGCAGTCCCTAGCCATTTGTAATGCCCCTGCTGATGCCACAGGAAACAGAGACAAGCTAATCCCTTCACACACTGCCCACACATCAGAATCGTGAACACGTAAGAAAATGGTTGCTACTTTGAGCCACTTTTTGGGGTGGTTTCTCAGCATGAGATGACCAAACAGTTGGATTTCAGGCAAAAAAAAAATATTCATAGTTGAATGTGCATATAAACACATATTGAGTGTACCTTTTATACTTTTTTTTATCTTAACCATGACACAAGGAAGTGGTCCACAATAAAGTGTTATAAAGGAATGATACGGTTTCCCCGGTGGGGAATCCACCTGTAGTGCAGGAGATGCAGATGTGGGTTCAATCCCTGGGTCAGGAAGATCCCTTTGAGGAGAAAATGGCCACCCACTCCAGTATACTTGCTGGGAAAATCCCTTGGACAGAGGAGCCTGGTGGGCTACAGTCCATAGGGGTCACAAAGAGTCAAAGACACGACTGAGCAAGTGAGCACACACACACACACACACAAAGGAATGACAAATTAACTCATGTTTATTGTCTTTACTTCAATAAAAGCTTTGTACAAAAGAAATATAAAAGCTTTTTAATCACATTAAAGAATGCTTCCAGATTTTTTAAAAAATTGTAAAGCTATCATATTCCCATATAAACACATTTTCACCTGTATTTTAATATTTTCTCAATTTAGTGCATAGTGAGGTCTAGTCCGTCTTAAAAATGTACCAAAAACTCAGGTACATACTGTAAATTACATATCAATTGTAATTTAGTGCCATAAATTGCATGCAATTTCAAAATTGCATACCACAAATGTGTTAAGAATGTTATGTGGCTAAGTTCCTATAGAAACTATAGCTAACATTTCCAAGAAAGTACGATACTTATTATGTTTCATGTAACTTTCCAAAAGGGCATTACTTTTTTTTTAATCTAGAAGAGCTTCAGTTGATTCTGAACAACTTTAGTAAACTCAAAGTTGTGAAAATTTACATTCAGTTCTGTTTTAGGAAGTTGGTTTTATATGATTAATATTTTCCCACAAAGTAGTTTATATGTACACATTTTTGTAGGTCTGTGACGTGAATCAGGAAGAATATGTTCCTTTACTCAGGAATGCTCTTGAGATCGGGCAAGGTTTTCTTTTCTTTCTACAGAACATTCAAGCTTGGGAGTCAATATAATTTGACATGTTTATATCTACTAGGTGTACAGTAGTAGATGTACATGTTTACATCCTTTATGTGAACAGTAGCAGTAACATGGTTACATCCTAGGCAGTCTAGATGCTTGCTGCCTAGGAAAGTTGGGGATTCGGCATCTATCAAGATTCCAGCAAGGAAAAGTGTAGAGCCAGCCATGAGCACAGGGCGCCCTTGAGTCAGAGCTTCTCCTGACTCACCCTGGAATGCCTTTCTCTAACATCTGTTTTTTATTTCTTAGAAGCTGCTATTCCATTCAACTGCAAAAATACTTGCACTGACCCTGGAAACAGAATCGAGAAATAGAAGGAAACAGATTTCTGTAAAACAGCTACTTCCCTGCTCTATGTTATTGCCATCTTGGGGACCCTTCTGTTACTACACTCACAAGCTCCAGCATGTAAATGTCTGATGTTGCAAGGTCATTCCAAGGGTGGGTTCCACAATAGTTTGTATTTATGGAACCCCTGAGATGATGTATACATGACCGTAGTGAAAGAGGAAAGGCCAGATCAAGGAGATAATAACAGATACACATGGTTGGTCACAAACTCTCTTTCATTTTTTTCCAAGAGCCTCCTGTCCACATTTCCCCTGTCCCATCCAGCAGCTCTCCATTGAGTCCCAGTTGCGAGCTTCCTGGCCCACTGCTTTTTAGGCACTTATATTCTTCCGCTTGCTGCTGCTGCTGCTAAGTCGCTTCAGGCATGTCCGACTCTGTGTGACCCCATAGACAGCAGCCCACCAGGCTCCCCCGTCCCTGGGATTCTCCAGGCAAGAACACTGGAGTGGGTTGCCATTTCCTTCTCCAATGCATGAAAGTGAAAAGTGAAAGTGAAGTCGCTCAGTCGTGTCCGACTCTTAGCGACCCCATGGACTGCAGCCTACCAGGCTCCTCCGTCCATGGGATTTTCCAGGCAAGAGTACTGGAGTGAGTTGCCATTGGCTTCTCTGATTCTTCCTCTTAAGGGCCCTCAATTGGTGAATTGCCTTTTTTGGCAGTGACAGGCTCTTCCCTCAACATCTACTTCCCCTTTTTTTTTTTTTTCATGACAACTTTTATCACTCATCTCTGTCTCAACTTCAATGCCAAGCCTGGCACTCTGTGACGACCTAGAGGGGTGGGATGGGAGCAGGAAGGGAGGCTCAAGAGGGTGGGGATATATTTATATATATGACTGAATCATGTTGCTGTATGGCAGAAACCAACACCACATTGTAAAGCAATTATCCACCAATTATTTTTTTTTTTTAAAAAGACTTCCATGCCAAACATGTGGAAACAGAAAAATGTCTGTTTCTGAGAGTTCACCATTTTCCCCCTCCCTTTCATTCAAAGCCCAGTTGAAATATATAACATCTCTAAAATCCCTGTAACTTGAAGAGAGGCACTGATTTACATGTTTACCCATCAACATGTAAATATTACCCTATATACTCTACATATTCCTTCTTGGGGCTTCCCCAGTGGCTCAGCCGTAAAGAATCTACCTGCAATGCAGGAGGCACAAGAGACTCTGGTTTGATCCCTGGGGCAGGAAGATCCCCTGTAGAAGTAAATGGCAACCCATTCCAGTATTCTTGTCTGGACAAGTCCATGGACCAAGAAGGAGCCTGGCAGGGCTACAGTCCACGGGCTAGCAAAGATCTGAGCTGCCTGCATATTCTTTCCTAATAACCATGACCCTTTATAAACTTTGCTTTTTATTTGCAGGCAATGTTAGTGCTCTGCTAGTTGAATTAATACATATGCTCTTGTTTATGTGTTCTTGTCATTACTGCTTCATGTGTTCCCTAGGGCATATGCTAGGCCTTTAAAAGCAATACTCATTTTTTTTTCTTCTTATAAAAATAGTACATGCTTATTTTTAAGATTTTGGGAAATATGGAAAAGTAAGAGAACAAAATTCACCCATATTCCCACCACTCAACTATAATCACTATTGATAATTTTGAAGTTTTTTTGTAATTATTTAGTTCCTTGCAGAGGTTTGTTTATTTTATGTGCTGTATGTACATTATTATATACTGGTTATTTTTCAGTTTACATAATGATTTGTATAAGCAAATTTACCTTAAATATAAGTTTTAATACCTGCATAATATTCCAGTCCAGAAATTTATCATAGCTTATTTAACCATTACTATAAATAGCACTACTAAAAAGATTTTTTTGTGCATAAGTTTTCATTAAGCTTTTGGTGCATAAAGTTTTTTCTTTTCCAAAAAAAAAGTTTTTTTTCTTTTCCTTCTTTTTTTGGATTTTTTTCCCTTAAAAAATTTTTTTAAATTTTATATTATACAATTTTTCCCTAATTGAAAATTATTTCCTTCAAAATGATTCTCAGAAGTGGGTCAAAGCATTTTAAACACTTTTGATGTATTTTGCCAAATTGTTTTTCAAGTAGTGATGCAAGTTTATACTCCAGCTACTTATATTTATTTTTTTATTTTTTAAAATATTTACTGTTTATTTGTTTGGCTGCGCAGGTCTTAGTTGCAGCAACTCTGTTGCTGTATGCAGGATCTTTAGTCGTGGCATGTGTAATCTAGTTCCCTGGGCCCCCTGAATTTCTAACACAGAACAGGGCCTTAGCCGCTGAACTACTAGGGAAATCCCTGGCTACAGATATTTATGTCCCTTTTAATACCTCCTCGCTGGCGCTGAATGTGTCATTAACATCTTAGCTCATTGTTGTATTGATTTGCGTATCTTTCATTACTACAAGGTTGAATATTTTTCCATTTGTTGTTAATTAGTTGTTTTTCTTTTTCTATGAATTAATTTATGATTTGTGCCTATTCATCAGATGGGCCTTAGGATTTTTCTTATTGATTTATATGAGTATAAATATGAATGTATATATGTATCTGTATATATGTAGGTATGCATATATATGTATGTCTTAAGGATACTAAGTTTTGTTTTAGAATTGAAAATTTTTACCAATTTTTTGTTTATTTAAATGTTGTGAATGTATTTTTGTCAATTAAAATACACACTTTAAAAAATTCTATCAGTGACTTTTTAGAAGGAATTTATTATTTTTATGGTTAGAGACTCCTCCCACCTTACAAAAGTTTGATTATATATATCTCTATTCTTTTTTGTCTCCTTTCCCCACCCTTGTTATGACTTGCTTTCTACATAGTTTTAAAATTCCAACTGAAATTCATTTTAATATATTGAATAAGTTGAGAATCGACCTGTATCTTTTCAAATTGCTGAACAGTTCTATCAACATCGTTTATGAAGTTAACTTTCCTTATTGATTATGTTACTCTCATTGTCATATATTAATTATAATATCTATATTTATTCTTGAACTATTGTAATTCATTGCAGATATATTAATTCTACCAACATAATAATATAATGGTAGTTAATGTGATTATTTTAATAACCCAGAAAAGTTATTCCTTCTTTGTTACTTTTCTTTTAAAATATTTTCTCAAACTATTTTAACCAGTTATTGTTCCATATGATTTTAAGAATATTTCTTCAAGTACCTCTTCACTCTGTATTGCATTCCATTCCATTACTATTTTAACTGAAAATATTTTATGACTTAATTTGGAAGGAATACTTTATGATATTCCATTTTCCAGTTCAAAAATCAGTTCAGTTCAGTTGCTCAGTCGTGTCCAACTCTTTGTGACCCCATGAATCGCAGCACTCCAGGCCTCCCTGTCCATCACCAACTCCCCGAGTTCACTCAAACTCATGTCCATCAAGTCGATGATGCCATCCAGTCATCTCATCCTCTGTTGTCCCCTTCTCCTCCTGCCCCCAATCCCTCCCAGAATCAGAGTCTTTTCCAATAAGTCAACTCTTCGCATGAGGTAGCCAAAGTATTGGAGTTTCAGCTTTAGCATCATTCCTTCCAAAGAAATCCCAGGGCTGATCTCCTTTAGAATGGGCTGGCTGGATCTCCTTGCAGTCCAAGGGACTCTCAAGAGTCTTCTCCAACACCACAGTTCAAAAGCATCAATTCTTCGGCGCTCAGCTTTCTTCACGGTCCAACTTTCACATCCATACATGACCACTCTATTTATTCAAAAATTGTAAAAATGTATCTTGACAAAATTTTATAGATTTTATCACCTAGGCAACACATATTTCTCATTGGGATTATTTCTGGGATTCTAAAATGTTGGTTGCTGTCTTGAATAGGACCTATGTTCTGATTATTTCATGATTATTGGCATAAAGGAGCAGTACTGAACTTGATATATGTAGTGGTCTTTTATCAAGCCATTTTGCTGAACTACTATTGGGTCTATAAAATCTTTTAATGTCCTCCAAAGAGGGGACAAAACAAACTGTGACAAATCACTAATTCTGAGATGTATCTCAGTTTTGGAGAGGTTAAAATGTGGAAAACAGCAAGTCATAGATTTGATAAAATACCATAGATTTCTAAATGATGATGATTGGGTTTCTTTCTCACCAGTAATCATATCTTACATCTACTTCAGGTCTTTATGTCTTGGCCAGAGCAATAGAGGCAAATGACAGGCAGTCCTGTCCTTCTGTCCTAAGACGTCTGCTACATATAACCTCCAGAATGGGTTTTGAGTTACTGCATTTAAAAATTTTGGTTTCCTTAAAGACTTTTTTTTCCTTTTGCCCTCAATATGTTTTCATCTCAATTTAGCCTGCTCTCTCTTTTTGATACCCTATTTGTATTTCATAGAGATCAGTTTGAAAAAAAAGGTATAACTTAGATCTAGTAAAATGCACAAATCTTAAGGGTACAACTCAGTGGAATTTAAAATATACATACCTGTGTGAACACCACCAGATCAATTACTTAAAACACTTTCAACATTCCCAAAGTTCCTCATCCCCCTTCTCATAATTAGCTCACCATAAATAGCTCATTAGTATAGGTTAATCTATATTGTGATTCTTATCACCATAGATTAGTTCTACAAGTCTTAGAACTTCATAGAACTGAAATCATATATTATGTACTTTCTTGACTTTTTAAATAGATTTGGGGAACATTTTTTAATTGTAGTAAATACATATAAAATTTACCATTTTCATCATATATAAGTGTTCAGAAAAGTGGTATTAACTGTACTCACATTGCAGTAGAATCATCACCACCCATCTTCAGTTTGGGAAGATAGGATGTGATTTCCAGAACATCCCATCTTCCCAAACTGAAATCTTGTACCCACTAAACACCAACTTCCCATACTGCCCCCGACCCCGCACCCCAACTGCTGGCAACCTTTCATCTCTATGACTTTGGTACTATTCATAGTATTCTATGAATGAGGTACTATTTCAGGTACCTCAAATAAGTGGAATCACACAATCTATCTTTTTTGTGTCTGGCTTATTTCACTTAACATAATATCTTCAAGTTCACCCACGTAACGTGTAAGAATTTTCTTCCCTTTTAAGGATAAATAGTATTGCATTGTATGGAAATACCACATTTTGTTCATTTATAAATCCATTGATGGAGATGTAGATTTTTAAAAATTCATCTTTCTAAATGTCTTCCTCTTTCTGTAATAAATCAGTATTGGATGAAGACTTCAAAAAAAGTTCCTAGGAGATTTTTTTGTCTTATCCTGCAGAAATTTATTCCATAGTTCTCATTTGCCACCCCCTACCCTCACCTCCATTTTCTCAGCTTTGAATTGAAAGAAAAATATCTAGGCCCAGAGTTTGAAAACAAATTAGAGGCAGAGTTTTGCTATTTAATTCCCTCATTATCTAGCTTAGGTACTGATGTATTCTCTTTTCTAATACATATTTTTTGATGTGGACCATTTTTAAAGTCTTTGTTGAATTTGTTACAATATTGCTTCTGCTTTATGTTTTGGCTTTGAGGCATGTGGGATCTTAGTTCTCTGATCAGGGATTGAACCTACCCACCTAGCATTGGAAGGGGAAGTCTTAACCCTTCAACCACTAGGGAAGTCCCCCTTTTTAAAACAAATATATATACATGTTTTAGTTGTTTGGTTGCAGCACACAGGATAGTTGATCTTTCGTGCAGCATGTGGCATCTCTAGTTGCTGCACCACACAAACTTTTAGTCATGGCATGTGGGATCTAGTTCCCTGACCAGGGATTGAGCCTGGGCCCCCCACATTGGCAGTGCAGAGTCTTAGTCACTGGGTGACCAGGGAAGTCCCTCTCTTCTCTAATATTCTGTGATTTGATATCCATAGGACTTATTCTAGTTTTTTTATTTTTTTTTTCTCTGCTTAGCAAGCATTTCTTTTGTGTAGTTCTTTTGAAATGAAGTGGAATTACTTCCTGATTCTCTGTTAGAAAGAGGATGTTTAACCTAGAAAATTTAACTGTATTTACTCTTCCTTAAGGACAGCTTTACCTCTGCCCTCAACTTTCACTGTTTTTAGGGTTCCTCTACCTCTACCTGAAAAGTTATGACCAACCTAGATAGCATATTCAAAAGCAGAGACATTACTTTGCCGACTAAGGTCCATCTAGTCAAGGCTATGGTTTTTCCTGTGGTCATGTATGGATGTGAGAGTTAGACTGGAAAGAAGGCTGAGCGCCAAAGAATTGATGCTTTTGAACTGTGGTGTTGGAGAAGACTCTTGAGAGTCCCTTGGACTGCAAGGAGATCCAGCCAGTCCATTCTAAAGGAGATCAGCCCTGGGATTTCTTTGGAAGGAATAATGCTAAAGCTGAAACTCCAGTATTTTGGCCACCTCATTTGAAGAGTTGACCCATTGGAAAAGACTCTGACACTGGGAGGGATTGGGGGCAGGAGGAGAAGGGGACGACAGAGGATGAGATGGCTGGATGGCATCACTGACTCGATGGACGTGAGTCTGAGTGAACTCGGGGAGTTGGTGATGGACAGGGAGGCCTGGAGTGCTGTGATTCATGGGGTCGCAAAGAGTCAGACACGACTGAGCGACTGAACGACGACGACCTTTACCTGAAATTCTTTTTCCTCCCATAATTCATAGATTATATTTTCCCCTAATTTTTCCTCCCAGTTTTATGAGACAGTTGACACACAGCTCTCTATAAGATTAAGGCATTACTTCCCTTGAAATTCTTTATCTTTGAGAAGACTACCTATCCCAAGGTCTCCATCCTTTTCATCCTAAGCCTTAGTGTGTTCTGGGGATTGTAGAAACTGAATTGGATAAGAGGGGCCGTGAATGAAAGGAAGGGCACTCTGACCATTCAGACCTGTTTCCACACAGTTAAGGCCATGGATGTCTAGATTTCTCATTAGTGAACCGCTGTGTTCCCAAACTGTGGGCAGTCAGTGAAGGGAATCAAGGTGAGTCATGAGACAGGGTTCCTTCTACCTAATTCACACCTGTGCTTTCCAGATTCAAAACATGCTGTAATGGAGAATTCCCTGGTGGTCCAGTGGTTAGAACTCTACTCTTTCACTGCCGAGGATAAAGGTTCAGTCTGATCAGGGAACTAAGATCCCGCAAGCCTCATGGTGGCCAAAAAAAATAAAATAAAATAAACCTGCGGTATGCCTCAGGTATCAATTCTGTTCCTTAGTTTGACACTAATGAAAATTTAATACTAGAAATACTTCCAGCAATCTCATTCATGATTGACTTTTATTCTTTATTTTGGGAGTGATTGTGCATTTTCATCTTTTCATATGATTACATGAATATTTAGGCATCCCAGGTGGCACTAGTGGTAAAGAACCTGCCTGATCTCTGGCTTGGGAAGATACCCTGGCAGAGGGCATGGCAACCCACTCCTATATTCTTGCCTGGAGAACCCCAGATGGAGGAGCCTGGTGAACTATGGTCCATAGGGACTCAAAGAGGTGGACACCACTGAAGTGACTTGGCACACACTTCTTACCTAGAAATCTCAGCTGTTTTACAAGCATCAGAGAAGAACTGGAAAGCACCATACAGATACTACTGCTGGACTGATCATGATCAAGACAGGCTCTCAACTGTAAACACGTGGCTCTCTATTTTGTTTTCAACCAGTGCAAATCTTAGTTGTTATGACATCTTACAACACCATCCAGTAAGAACAACAGATAAAAGTAGGCTGCTATAATTGAAGCCAATAGTTGTACCAGGACACCCACCCTCTCCTCACTGCTTTGGCAGAGAAAGGGCTCCATGGAATGCCTAAAGCTCTGAGCAGCGTAATTTCTAAATCAGTACTCTAGACATCACTAAGGGCCTTCCTAGTGGTTCATACAGTAAAGAAGCTGCCTGAATGCAGGAGATCCAGGTTCGATCCTTGGGTCAGGAAGATCCCCTGGAGAAGGGAATGGCTACCCCACTCTAGTATTTTTGCCTGGAGAATTCTATGGACCCAGGAGCTGGACGGTCGCTACAGTCCCTGGGGTCACAAAGAGTCAGATATGACTGAGCGACTCACACAGACACACAGACACACACACACACACACACACACACACAACATCACTAAAGGATGTTTGTGCCAACTACCTACTAAAGAAGAGTATGAGAAGGGGCATCAAGAGGTCTCTCCATAACTAGAATGCTTGAGCTCTGACATGGTGTTTTAGGAATTCACTTGATTGGTGTTGTCTATACTTAGCACTCATCCCCTTCCTACTCCAACTACTGAGGGCGCTCCATTGGACCGTGTGATCACCAAGACCCTACTCTTCCTTATGTTCATTTTACACATCTTTACAAACATCCTTAAAATTGGTTTTCTTACATCTAATATCAGGATGTGACTTCCAGTTCTGACCATGTTAAGAGTGTATCAACTATGGCCCGTCTCTTCTGCTGAATACCATGAAAACTCTGGACAAAGTACACAAAAATAATCAGCCGAGGACTCTTAAAAGTAAATGAAATCAGGCAGATCGCAGAGTGGAGTCAAAACTTGAAGAAGCAATGCATTTGAAAATGAGTTTTCCATCTTTTCCCCTCTTTTCTCCTGTGACTTTGCCCTAAGTGTAGAACTGTTCAACAGTATTGATACAGTTACTTTAAAACTCTTGCCTTTTTGCACAGAAGGACTGGGAAAGGGGCCTCTCTGGGGCAGAGAGTGTAGGAGAAATCCTGGAGAGAAGTGAGCTGGAGAAGAGGATGTCTCAAAATTGTATGAGAAACTAGACAAGACTCTGGCTTACTCTTGTGCTGCATAGGCACGCGTACTCAGTCCTGTCCGACTCTTTGCAGCCCCATGGGCTATAGCCCATCAGGTTCCTCTGTCCATGCGGATTCTGCAGGCAAGAATACTGGAGTGGGTAGCCATTCCCTCCTCCAGGCAATCTTTCCCACCCAGGGATCAAACCCGGGTCTCCTACAATGCAGGCAGATTCTTTTTTATTTTTTAATTTATTTTTAATTGAAGGATAATTATAATATTGTGTTCATTTCTACCACATGTTAATGCGGATCAGCCATAGGTATACCCATGTCCCCTCCCTTCTGAGCTTTCCTCCCACCTCCCACACCAACCCACTCCTCTAGGCTGTCACAGAGCCCTGGCTTGAGTTCCCTGAGTCGTACAGCAAATTCCCGCTGGCTATCTATTTTACAGATGTTAGTGTAATATGTTTCATTCTACTCTCTCCATCCGTTCCACACTCTCCTTCCTAGCATCCCCCGTGTTCATAAGTCTGCTCTCTATGTTGCAGGCAGGTTCTCTACCATCTGAGCCACCAGGGAAGCTGCATCTGCATGGGACAGACATGAAGCATCAAAAGCTTAGGGGCTTGAATTAATATTTAAACCACCAACCAGATCTCAGACTAACCTCTTAGAGATGTATGTGGTTGAAGGAGCCATCAGCAAGGTCAGGAAACTGAACTGAGATTAGAACCACTGCCCACAGAAAGTGCATTTTTGGTTATTGTTCTAACAATCTGTTATTTGTTTGTTCCTACAGAGAACCACATTCCCCAGCCCCCCCACCTCCACCCCTCCACACACACACATATTGAGGAAGTTATTTGGAGTGAGCCACAGCCTGGGGCCTGGAGTATGAAACCCGAGGTACTCTTCTCCCTCACTGTGGCTCAGTTATCTCAGACTCTTTGCAACCCTGTTGCCTGCACCCCGCCAGGCTCCTCTGTCCATGGGATTCTCCAGGCAAGAATACCGGAGTGGGTTGCCATTTCCTCCTCCAGGGAGTCTTCCCGACCCAGGGATTGAACCTTTGTCTCCTGAATAGGCAGGCAGATTCTTTACCACTGAGCCACCAGGGAAGCCCCATTTTGTGCTTTAGATGAGGGCATAGACCAGACAGAATTGGCATCTCCTTTTGGATACTGTATAAGGAAAGGGGACCAAGACACACCCAAGAGGGCTGGTGGGTAGGCTGGAAGATAAATTCTCTGAATAGTGGCACTTGCACCTCAATACTGGAGGAGCTCAGGGTTGGCTGAAAGTATTGTGGGGTGGGAAAGGAGTTAATTTATTTGCAGATTACACAGAGAAATGAAGGCAGCTCATGGACACTGGGTATCAGCAGGGTCAGTAGGTGTTGCTGTGTGTCTTTATTGTCGCATCGGGCAAGTAATAGAGGCATCATAGCCAAAAAGAGCTGAGGCGATTAGGCCGAGTATCCCTGCAACGATTCTGGAGCGATATCCTCTCTCAACAAGTGCAATAATGGAGGTGATCAGGTAGATGATGGCCGCTATGAGGGATCGGAGGAAATCAGTCCAAGGCCAGTGAATGAATTGTATCCTGGTGTGCAGGTCACATGTGTAGACGATAAAGAAGATGATAGCTAGGATCAATTCAATCAGCGACAGAGAGATATAGCCTGATGTTGAGGCATTATAGAGGGTCAGAATCACAAGGCACAATATAATTTCAGCAAACAGAAGCATTCCCTTTTGGGTGCACAAGAAGTTAGTGCAGCTGTTGTGCTGGAAATCTGCCATGGCAGGGCTGGAGTCCTTGGGGGCAGGGAGAGTCTGCTGGCAGATTCAATGCTGGTGCACACCCAGCTGTCTTTTGGCCGTCTAGAGAGTGGTTTTCAAAACCTGTAGGCTGCAGTTAACTGGTTCAATCACCTGCTAAAACAATAATAGAGATAATAATAATGAACAGCATTCTTTAGAGAATTTTAACAGGATTCATATCCACACAATTCAATAGTCAAAGAATCCAGAATATAATCCAAAATTACTTGATAAGCAAAGGACCAGTAAAACATGACCAGTTTTCAAGAGAAAAGACAATCACCAGATGCCAACCCCAAGAGGACACATATGTTGAAATTATGAGACTTTAAAGCAGATACTAATAATCAATTTCATGCATGCGTATGCTCAGTCATGTTCTACTCTGTGATTCCATGGATTGTAGCCCACCAGGCTCCTCTGTCCGTGGAATTTTCCAGGCAAGACTACTGAAGTGGGTTGCCATTTTCTCCACCAGGGGATCTTCCTGATCCAGGGATTGAACCTGCATCTCTTGCTGTCTCCTGCATTGACAGACAGATTTCTTACCACTGAGACTTCACGAGGTAAAGGTAAACACATATGAGATAAAATAAATGGAAAGCTAGGAGGTCTTAGCAAAGAAAATAAATTATAAAAAAGGACAAAATTATATTAAAACATACATTCTCTGATATTTAAAATTACTAATGAACTCAATAACAGAATGAAGATGACAAGTCAATGAACTCGAAGACAGATTAACAGAAGTTCTCCAATCTGAAGAACGAAGAGAAGATTAGAAAAAAACTGAATATGAGGAGTCAAGGGATTATATATCACAAGTCTAACGTTTGTAACAATGGAGTCCTGTAAAGAAACTGGTTCAGAAACAGTGGCTGAAAACTTCTCCAAATTGGTGAGACACATTAACTTGCAGATTCAAGAATTTCACAGAACATAAAGCAGAATAAATTCAAAGAAAACCACAACCCAGACACGTTATAATCAAGCTATTGATAACTAAATATCATGAGAAACACTGGGCTGGATGAAGGACAAGCTGGAATCAAGATTGCTGGGAGAAATATCAATAACCTCAGATATGCAGATGACACCACACTAATGGCAGAAAATGAAGAAGAACTAAAGAGCCTCTTGATGAAAGTGAAAGAGGAGAGTGAAGAAGTTGGCTTAAAGCTCAACATTCACAAAACTAAGATCATGGCATCTGGTCCCATCACTTCATGGGAAATAGATGGGGAAACAGTGGAAACAGTGGCAGACTTTATTTTTGGGGGGCTCCAAAATCACTGCAGATGGTGACTGCAGCCATGAAATTAAAAGACGCTTACTCCTTGGAAGGAAAGTTATGACCAACCTAAACAGCATATTAAAATGCAAAGACATTATTTTGCCAACAAAGTTCCGTCTAGTCAAGGCTATGGTTTTTCCAGTAGTCATGTATGGATTTGAGAGTTGGACTATAAAGAAAGCTGAGCGCCGAAGAATTGATGCTTTTGAACTGTGGTGTTGGAGAAGACTCTTGAGAGTCCCTTGGACTGCAAGGAGATCCAACCAGTCCATTCGAAAGAAGATCAGTCCTGAGTGTTCATTGGAAGGACTGATGTCGAAGTTCCAATACTTTGGTCACCTGATGTGAGGAGCTGACTCATTTGAAAAGACCCTGATGCTGGGAAAGATTGAAGGCAGGAGGAGAAGGGGACGACAGAGGACAAGATGGTTGGATGGCATCACTGACTCAACGGACATGAGTTTGAGCAAGCTCTGGGAGCTGGCGATGGACAGGGAGACCTGGCCTGCTGCAGTCCATGGGGTCGCAGAGTCGGACATGACTGAGTGACTGAACTGAACTGAACTGAAATGTTAAAAAGTCTTAAAAGCAGCTAAGGAAAAATGACACATCATATACACATCATATTAAGTCCCCTACATTTGAACTTTCAAGTTAAGAACATTTGAAGATGCAAATATACATTTGCATGTCCAGTTACATAAGCTGGTTCACGTGTCTGGTGTATATTGTCACATGTGTATCCTCTACAAGTGTTTGTGCTTTTGTGTACTTTACTGTACTGAATAGAGCCTAGTAGCACAGGATCTTTATTTCAGATGAGTGCTAATGAATTGATGCTTTTGAAATGTGATGTTGGAGAAGACTCTTGGGAGTCCCTTGAACTGCAAGGAGATCAAACCAGTCAATTTTAAAGTAAGTCAATCCTGAATATTCATGATGGTGAGGCTGAAGCTCCAATACTTTAGCCACCTGATGCAAAGAGCCAACTCATTGGAAAAGACCCTGATGCTGGGAAAGATTGAAGGCAGGAGGAAAAGGGGACAACAGCAGATGAGATGGTTGGACGGCATCACTGGCTCAACGGACATGAGTTTGAGCAAGCTCTGGGAGATGATGAAGGACAAGGACGCCTGGCATGCTACAGTCTATTGGGTCGCAAAGAGTTGGATACAACTGAGCGACTGAACAACAACAAGGTTGGTCATAGCTTTCCTTCCAAAGAGCAAGTGTCTTTTAATGTCATGGCTGCAGTCACTGTCCACAGTGATTTTGGAGCCCAAGAAAATAAAATCTGTCATTGCTTTCACTTTTTTACATGTCTAAATCTAATTTTCTCTGGTAACTACAGTAGTTTATATGTTTCTAAAAACAGAACTATTTGGCTTATGGAACAAGTTGAGAGCTATGTAGTGACTGAAACATATGCTCTCCAAAAACAAGATAATCTCACATTAGCAAAAGAGTAAAATTTTAGAAAGGATTCTGTGATGGTAGTAGAAACAGTAGACTGAATGAAATTTGAAATCCTGTATGAAAACTTGCTTGTGATTTTTCCCTTACATTTTAGGACCTCTAGCCCATTTCCTGGTCCTGTGTTCTCCAAAACTAATGTTCTCGTAAACACCAGTGGGACTGAGCATCAGAGTGATCCCTAATGCCAGAGTACACACTCCCACTCCCTAAATGCCAACCTAAATTCCAGAGGGAGCCAAGATCTACTTGATCTCTATTTCTGGGTCTGAGAATATTGCAGTTTTGTTAGGTTGTTTTTAGTCCTAAGAAGGCAGCATTAGCTGCTGTTTCAATGGTGGAGAAAATAGCGACCTCTCTTTACTATTTATGACTGTCATTTCCCTATCATGGGACTTAAAAAAAAAAAATGAACACTACAAAACCAGAAAACAGTTCTTACTGTCTAAAGAAAGGGAAAACTATCTTTGTTGTGATTTGGTAGAAAAGTTGAATGATGAAAGTGAGGAGTATGCTTTCTGCGTCTCAGATTTTTCATCTGGAATATGAAGATTTTGATAATGCCTGCCTCAGTTGTTGTGAAAAACAAAAAGATAACCAATAAGAAATAATAAGCTGTAGAATTCTAAGCAAATGTCAGTTATTAATATTGCCTTAATGGCACCCCACTCCAGTACTCTTGCCTGGAAAATCCCATGGACAGAGGAGCCTGGTAGGCTGCAGTCCATGGGGTCGCTAAAAGTCGGACACAACTGAGCCACTTCACTTTCACTTTTCACTTCCGTGCATTGGAGAAGGAAATGGCAACCCACTCCAGTGTTCTTGCCTGGAGAATCCCAGGGACTGGATTCTGGGGAGCCTGGTGGGCTGCCGTCTATGGGGCCACACAGAGTCGGACACGACTGAAGCGACTTAGTAGATAAGATTTATCATATAAAGAATTTAATTGAATTGGAAAAGTTGATACTTTCAAATTCCTTTTTTACTTTATGGAGAAAAGCAGCTGGCATTTTAGCAATTTTCATTCTTTCAGTTTTATTGAGATATACTTGACATATATCACTGTGTAAATTTAAGGCATAATGATTTGACTTATACTACAAGCAAACTATTTTTAAAAGTCCTTTAGCCTTTATACTAATTCCCCTGCTTTCTATTTTCAACAAGATGATTCAGTCTGTCCACATTATCTTCAGTGAAGCCATGTTCATTTAAAGGTGTTTTAAGGATACAAAATATTCCCACAAATATACATGATACATCTTATCTTTTAAAGACTAAATTTGAGAAGCTAAAAATCTTTCCTCAGCTATTTCTAAAATACTTTGCCCCTAAATACCAGTCTTCAAGTTCTCAGAATTCATATCCAATCTTCACTACAGCTCAAGATTTGTTTCAGATAAGGTCAGTCGGAATATATTCTTATTGTGTAATCTAGTTCTTTTAGTCTACATAAAGCATATTTTTACACTCTCTGCACACAGTGTTTGTGCTTTTTGAAATGTGTGAGACTGACAAAAGTAATACATAATAAATTATATTTTAAAATAATTTGATTAGCACAGATTATACCAATAATTCAAAGATGTTTAGTGAACTTCAACATCATCCTTTTTAACATCATATATCAATAGGAACCAGACTGTTCATAGCAGCTACCTGGAATTTTTTTTTTTTTTTTTCATTTCTCCAATGGAATTCCCTGGTGGTCCAGTAGTTAGGACTCTGCGCTCTCACTGCTGAGGGCTGGGGTTCAATCCCTGGGCATGAAACGAAGATCCCACAAGCTGAGCAGTGTGGCCAAAAATAATAATAAATAAAATAAAAGTTCTCCAAATCAGCTTGCCTATTTGGAATTAATTTTGATTTAGATCTTCTTTCAAAATACGAAGTATAGACAATTTCCAGTTATTTGATTATCTCAATTGCTTGCACTCTAAATAAACTGGAGTTTTGTGTATTTTTCATTAAGTAGGCAGTTGGGAAAGGGAAAATGCATTCGTAATGACTAAGAACTAGCATTTGTGAAAGATAAAAACACAATAATTCATAAGTGGATTGTTCATTTCATTTAGTTTTTATTAAAATCTAATGACTAGATTTTCAAATTGAAGCATCCTAAAAGATTAAAAAATTAATGAAAAATGCCTTTTGTATTTTTTCATGGTTAAGAAACAGACATAGCTATTTCACTAAGATAGTAAGATTTATTAATTTTAAATTTCATACATTATATGAAATATAAAGTCAGAGAAAGGTGTTGGGTGAATTTACTAATAGTAGTTAAAATTTATAATTTTAATGAATATTTATCAATGTTTATTAAGTCCTTACTGAGTGCCTTGTACCTCTATAGAATTTTATTTAATTATCTTTTTAAATTATCATAACCCTCCGACATATCTCCATTGTATAGACAAAGCCATTGAGCCTCAGAACATGAATTAACTTATACATATCAGGAAGCTAGTATATGACAGAAACAAATTTTGAACAAGGTCTCTGACCTCATAGTCTGTTAATTTGCATGTGTTTCTATGTATTTCTGAGTGTGTGTCTGTCTTAATATACAAGTAATGACTCTGTACCATTTTCACTGTATTAAAAGAGGAAGCTAGGAAAATTTTTTCCTTTAGTATAAGAGAACAAATAATTATATAATTTTTAAGGGTTTTCAAAAATATATGGCTATTCTAAGAGGTAGGTAATGGTATCTCAATATTGTTTTAATTTTCAACTCCTTAATGACATAAGATATTGAGCATCTTTTAATATGCTTATTTGCCATCTGTATCTTCTTTAGTGAGTTGTCCATTAAGGTCTTTTGCCCATTTTTTAAAAGTCAGGTTGTTCATTTTCTTTTTTTTTTTAATGGATAACTGAAGGCTGCATTTTATTGTACAGGCAGTCCATTTACCTCATCCTCTCTAATGAAGATTTGTCAAAAAATAACATGAATTTCTCTATACTTTTGCTTCATTTTCTAAAAAAGTACAGTTTTCCTCAAAAGCTAAAAATTAAGCCAATTTAGTTTTTCCAGAACTGAATAATATTTTCCAACATAAAATTGATAATTTATATTACTTAAACCAAAACTAACAAGATCTTCTTCAATATTGAAGACTTCACAGCAAAAACAGGCACAAGTCATACTGTTGCTAACAGGCTGGTAAAACTAGTCATAAAAATTAATAATATACATTTTGCTCAGCAACAAAACAAATTTTGGCAAAAATCTTTGCCAAATGACACTAATGGATATCGTCCAACATAAACAGCATAATTGTTTAAGCAGGTTTGGTTGATTTATAATATTACATTAGTTTCAGCTTTACAACATAGTGATTTAAACTTTCATAGACTTTATTACACTCAGCATTATTATAAAATATTGGCTATATTCCCTGTGTTATATAACATACCTTTGTAGCTTATCATTTTATATATATAGTTTGTACCTCTTAATCCCCTACCATAATCTTACCCTTTCCTGTTCCTCCTTTCCTCCCCCAACCAGTAACTTCTAGTTTGTGCTGTGAGTCTGTTACTATTTTGTTATATTCATTTGTTTATTTTTCAATAGATGCCACATATAAGTGATAACATACAATATCTGCCTTTCTCTGTCTGAATTACTTCAGTAACCACAACCTCCAAGTCCATCTGTATTGTTGCAAATGTCAAATTTTAACTCTTTTTTATTGCTGAGTAGTATTCCATTTGTGTGTGCATGTGTGTGTTTACACCACTTCTTTGTAAACTCACCTGTTGATGCATACGTAGGTCGCTTCCACATCTTGACAAATATAAATAATGCTGTTATGAACATTAGGGTATGTGTATCTTTTCCAATTTGTGTTTTCATTTTCTTCATCTGAAGAAATAACCAGGAATGGAATTGCTGGATCAAATTTTTGTATTTTAGCTTTTTGAGGAAACTCAATACTGTTTTCCACAGTGGCTGCACTAATTTCCATTCCCGGAACAGGGTGAAAAAGTTCCCCTTTCTCTACATCCTCACCAATGTTTATTATTTGTAGCTTCTTTGATGACAGATGTGAGGAGATATCTCATTGTGGTTTTGATTTCCATTTCTGATTATTAACTATGTTGAGTATCTTTTCATGTGCCTTTTGGCCATCTGTATGTATTATTTGTATCTTCTTTAGTGAGTTGTCCATTAAGGTCTTTTGCTCATTTTTTAAAAGTCAGGTTGTTCATTTTCTTATTGTTGAGCTTTGAGTTCTTTGTATATTTTGGGCAGCAGTCTTTTTATCAGATATTTTGAAA
This sequence comes from Oryx dammah, assembly GCF_014754425.2. Taxonomy (NCBI): domain Eukaryota; kingdom Metazoa; phylum Chordata; class Mammalia; order Artiodactyla; family Bovidae; genus Oryx; species Oryx dammah. The sequence goes on from NW_024070206.1 coordinate 26,775,967, forward strand.
AAATATTTGCAAATATTTTCTTCCATTCTGTGACATGTCTGCTCATTCTGTTGACATTGTGTTTCTCAGGGTAGAAGTTCTTAATTTTAATGAATCCAACTTATCCAACTTATGCATCATGCCTTTGGTGTCATCATATCTAAAAAATTTTTACATATTCAAGATTATGGGTTTTTTCCTATGTTAACTTCTAGGAATTTTACAGTTTGCATTTTGCACTTTATATCTGTGATCCATTTTGAGTTAACTTTTATGAAAGGTATAAGGTCTCTTGTCCAAATTAATTTTTTTGCATGAATATGTCCAGTTGTTCCAGTAAAATTTGTTTAAACTACAGTCATTGCTCCATCTCATTGCCTTTGGGTTTTTGTCAAAGATCAGTTGACTATGTGAGTGTTTTTCTGGGCTCTGTTTTCTGTCCATTGATCTATTTTTTTATTCTTCCACCAATACTAAACTGTCTTGATTACTTTTAGCTTTATAGTAAGTCTTTACTGGTACTTTAGACCAGTAACATTTAATGTAACTATTATTATTTTAGGAGTTGAATGTGCCAGTTTTTGTTTTATGTTCATTCTCTCTTTTTTACTTCTCTGTGTTCTTTTTCCTGTTTCCCAGTGGGTTATTACCATTTTACAATTCCATTGTTATGTATCTATGGTTTGTTTGCATAAATCACCTTGTATACTTTTTTAAGTATGACATTTTATATATGTAGAACTTATCATAGTTTGCTGGTGTTGACAATTTATCAGTTTAAATAAAGTATAGAAACCATGCTTCTATTTATATCCCTTTAAAATCCAAATAAAACAGGGATCTCTGTTTTATAGTTGCAAGAAAGTAAATTCTGCCAACAGCTCTTCCAACAGTCCTTGGAAGAGGACTCCAAAATTCACTTCATTTCAGCCTGATGAGCTCTGACACTGTTTCCACTGTTTCCCCATCTATTTCCCATGAAGTGATGGGACCAGATGCCATGATCTTCGTTTTCTGAATGTTGAGCTTTAAGCCAACTTTTTCACTCTCCTCTTTCACTTTCATCAAGAGGCTTTTTAGTTCCTCTTCACTTTCTGCCATAAGGGTGGTGTCATCTGCATATCTGAGGTGATTGATATTTCTCCCGGCAATCTTGATTCCAGCTTGTGCTTCTTCCAGCCCAGCGTTTCTTATGATGTACTCTGCATATAAGTTAAATAAGCAGGGTGACAATATACAGCCTTGACATACTCCTTTTCCGATTTGAAACCAGTCTGTTGTTCCATGTCCAGTTCTAACTGTTGCTTCCTGACCTGCATACAGATTTCTCAAGAGGCAGGTCAGGTGGTCTGGTATTCCCATCTCTTTCAGAATTTCCCACAGTTTATTGTGATCCACACAGTCAAAGGCTTTGGCATAGTCAATAAAGCAGAAATAGATGTTTTTCTGGAACTCTCTTGCTTTTTCCATGATCCAGTGGATGTTGGCAATTAGATCTCTGGTTCCTCTGCCTTTTCTAAAACCAGCTTGAACATCTGGAAGTTCACGGTTCACGTATTGCTGAAGCCTGGCTTGGAGAATTTTGAGCATTATTTTACTAGCTATGTGAGATGAGTGCCAAAATCACTGCATATGGTGACTGCAGCCATGAAATTAAAAGATGCTTACTCCTTGGAAGAAAAGTTATGACCAACCTAGATAGCATATTCAAAAGCAGAGACATTACTTTGCCAACTAAGGTCCGCCTAGTTAAGGCTATGGTTTTTCCAGTAGTCATGTATGGATATGAGAGTTGGACTGTGAAGAAGGCTGAGTGCCGAAGAATTGATGCTTTTGAACTGTGGTGTTGGAGAAGACTCTTGAGAGTCCCTTGGACTGCAAGGAGATCCAATCAATCCATTCTGAAGGAGATCAGCCCTGGGATTTCTTTCGAGGGAATGATGCTAAAGCTGAAACTCCAGTACTTTGGCCACCTCATGCGAAGAGTTGACTCATTGGAAAATACTCTGATTCTGGGAGGGATTGGGGGCAGGAAGAGAAGGGGACGACTGAGGATGAGATAGCTGGATGGCATCACTGACTCGATGGATGTGAGTCTGAGTGAACTCCGGGAGTTGGTGATGGGCAGGGAGGCCTGGAGTGCTGCAATTCATGGGGTTGCAAAGAGTCGGAAACGACTGAGCAACTGAACTGAACTGAACTGAACTGATGAGCTCTGAGTAAAGGAACCAGCTAGTTTGTACCTGGACTCCTGACCTACAACCACTGTGAGATAAATTTAGTGTTGCCTTAAACTGCTACGTTTGTGTGTCTGTGTTACGCAGTAATAAAAAACCATTACACAGTTCCTGCTTTCCAGCTTCCTTAGAGGGAACTAGAACAACTTTGAGTCTAGGCCTAATTTCGTCCCACTGCTGGTGCAAACCCTATGTGTTCAATCTCTGTGAATGACGAGATTTTCCATTCCAGCTATGGGAACCAAAGCCACTTCATCATTGGATTAACTCCAGGGATTATCCCTTTTCATCCTTTTGGTGGTTCTTTCTCCAGTGTCAGGTAATTTCTTCACATGAATATCTTAATCAGCATTCAGCTGAAGATTCCAGAAGGAATCTCTTCAGGTTCAAGGAAATGAAGCTTCCTGAGATACCCAGCTTCATCTCCCTGACTCAGGCAGGCCAGTGAGCCCTGCCTGGCTTCCTTCTCCCTGAACCATAGCCTGAAAGCTCCAGGTAAGTTGGGACAATCACAGGGCTCATCTTCCTCATTTCCTATTTGGCATCCATCACTGTCCTTTGTTACCTGTGTATAAGATCTTGAAAACATCATTTCATATATTTTATCTGGTTTTACAGTTGGTTCAGATGAGAAGGTAAATCTACTTCTTGCAATTCCACCTTGTCTGGAAGCAAAATTCCAGCCCCATGTGCAATACTTTAATTTTTAAAAAATATTTATTTGGGTGCATCTGGTCTTAGTTGCAGCATGCAGGATCTTTGCTGTGGCACGCAAGATCATTCGTTGTGGCCTGTGGGCTCAGTAGTTGCATGCAAGGGTTTAGTGGCCCCGGTACATGAGAGATCTTAGTTCTCTGGCCAAGAATCAAATCCATGTCCTCTGAATTGGAACAGGGGACTCAACCACTGGACCACCTTGGAAGGCCCTGATACTGTGCAATTTTAAATCTTCTTGCCTTTGCTCATTGTGTTCTCTCTTCTAGGTCATCCACTTGGCGAGCTCCTTGTCATGTTCCAAGGACAGGTCAAATGTTATCTTCTCTAGGCATTCTAATCCCAAACTCTAAGAAAAAGTAACCATCCCCTCCTTTGTTCTCCCATTGTATCATATTTCTACTATAAGATGCATTAAACTATAACCAAATTGCTTGATCAGGTGTCTGACTTTTCTGTTGGGATGTGAAAGGAAACAGCTTTTATTCAATGGACATTGCATGTATTCCAACAAAACAGATCGATGCTAGAATTGGGACTACCAAGATGAAAAGATATATTCCTTACTATTAAGGAATTCATAGTTTAGGGAGAGGACATCCTATTAGGTCAATAAACAATCACAATGCCATAAGAGAACTGTGAGTGTAAGAAGCTATGTGCGTAGGAAGAAACATCACAAAACAGAGGAGTCTGTCAAAGCATCACAAAAAGTGTTATCTCTCCATCTGAAGGCTGGAGTAATCTGTAAGTAAAAAGCTGTTCAAAAACATTCTACACTGAGTAAGCAATGGGTCAAAATACAAGGAGATGTAGAGAACATGGTATGTTTGGATAAAGAGAAATACCTTTAGCATGACTGTTTTCTCTCTATTTGCATTTGGAAATGTTCAAAAAGAGTAAATCAAAGCCACATTCAGTTCAGTCACTCAGTCATGTTCAACTCTTTGCAACCCCATGGACTGCAGCACGCCAGGTTTCCTTGTGCATCAACAACTCCCAGAGCTTGCTCAAACTCATGTCCATCAAGTCGGTGATGCCATCCAATCATCATATCCTCTGTCGTCCCCTTCTCCTCCTGCCTCCAATCTTTCCCAGCATCAGGGTCTTTTCCAGTGAGTTGAGTGCCTATTGTATGCCATGGGCTTCCCCAGGGGCTCAGCAGTAAAGAATCTGCCTGCAATGCAAGAGACATGGGTTTGATCCTTGGGTCAGGAAGATCCCCTGGAGAAGGCAATGACAACTCATTCCAGTTTTCTTGCCTGGAAATTCCACAGACAAAAGGAATCTGGCAGGCTACAGGCCATGGTGTCACAACAGAGTCAGACATGACTGAGCACATGGTGTTTCTATGTATTGTATGCCATGCTGCTCTCGATTCTTGCACTCTAAATGATGAGCAAGCAGAGGTCCATTCCTGTTTCAGTGTAACTAATGGCTCACATCAAGTGCTGTGCTGCCAAATACAGAATGTATGTGTAGGATAAAATAGCATCCAGTTATCTCACCAAGGCCCCTCAAGTAGGTCCATGAAGCAGAAATTCCAGGTTGAACTTTTTTCAGCACCCTATTAGTCCACGTCTCATCACTGGTAGCCTCAGCATCTACCCTGGGGTGAGAGAATACAAACTCATGCTGATATTGGCTGCATCAGCACCCAGGAATGAAGGGCAAAAGGAAGGAAGAAAAGAGGAAGGAAGGCAAGTCTGCTGCCCTTGAAGGCAATTAAAACATTTTTTCAACCTCCTGTTGAAATACAAATAACTCAAATAGTTTTTGTGTTATCCATGCCACTCTTTTTATTGGTTCATTATATTTAATACTGGCCTAGAGTAATGTTGAACAGATTGTGTTTCACATCCCTGAAACTTCTATCTTTGGAGACCTGTATTCATGGAAAGTGGGTTTCTCATGGGAAGTTATTTGCAATTTTGATAAGCAACATGGTTTAGTCCATCTAAAACAAACAAATCTAGAAGAATAAGTTGTTGAGGGGGGTGATTAGGGTCTGGGAATCTGTGAGGCTCTGTTACCAAAGAATCGCTGTTTTCTGAGCATTGCACATGTGTTTCAAAGAGATCTCAAGAATTTGTAGATCATTTTTGAAAGGAAAGGAGTTTGATACTAACGTTCTGCCCTGATCTCACCGTGTTTTTTTTTTTTTTTTTGGTGTAATGTGTTCTTCCTCAAAAGGGCAGAATCCAGGCCTGATGCAGTGTGAGAGAAGGGGTTAGTCTGTTTTATAAACTGTTAGAGAGATTTAAAAAATAGGCAATCTAATTGACTCATACATGGCTCACAGCCATTTAAATGCTTGCAAAATTGTTTCTTGCGCATTCATAGTGACCACAGAGAAGCAGAAGTAAAATGGAAGCAAGTGAGATGGGGACTCTTAGGAAATCTTTAGCAGGACTTTGAAACTTTTATTAAACCTTTGGTCACACCTTGTATAGAATTCTCCTTTGGAAAACTAAATGCATTTTGATGAGCATACCTCAAGCCAACAGTCACATACTTTGCAAAATAGTACCTCTTTGGTGTTAAATTTCATCTTCTATAAATACATTGTCTTTTAGAACAAACTTCTAGAGAAATAAATTCTTTTCCTAAGAAAAACCGTGGCTAGCTACATCATTACTAGGAGATTTGTAACCTCCTTTAAACATGTTACTAAAATAGAAGCTGAGGTGACTGAGTTTGCTATTTACATTTAATTAAAGGCATTGCTTAAGTTAAAACATATTTGGGTGTTTATTTAAACCATTAACATACACATATGCAACTTTCTCTTGGTTCACATTTAACAAAGATTTTCTTTCCCTAACTTCTTCAAGACTCTGCCTTTCAGGATTGGCTTTCGGTTCAGTTCAGTCGCTCAGCTGTGTCCTACTCTTTGCGACCCCATGAACTGCAGCACACCAGGCCTCCCTGTCCATCACCAACTCCTGGAGTCCACCCAAACTCATGTCCTTCGAGTCTATGATGCCATCCAACCATCTCATCTTCTGTCATCCCCTTCTCCTCCTGCCCTCAATCTTTCCCAGCATCAGGGTCTTTTCCAATAAGTTAGCTCTTCACATCAGGTGGACAAAGTATTGGAGTTTCAGCCTCAACATCAGTCCTTCCAATGAACACCCAGGACTGATCTCCTTTAGGATGGACTGGTTGGATTTCCTTGCAGTCCAAGGGACTCTCAAGAGTCTTCTCAAACACCACAGTTCAAAAGCATCAATTCTTCAGCACTCAGCTTTCTTTATAGTCCAACTCTCACATCCATACATGACCACTCGAAAAACCATAGCCTTGAGTAGATGGACCATTGTTGGCAAAGTAATGTCTCTGCTTTTTCATATGCTATCTAGGTTGGTCATAACTTTCCTTCCAAGGAGTAAGCGTCTTTTAATTTCATTGCTGCAATGATTGGCTTTACCTGTGATTATTTCCAGGTTCTCCTAATGCTCTGCCGAAACTTGCCTTATATCTTCACTCAGTATCATTTGTTTCTTTTTCTTGACATCACACTCCAAAAAATAGTCTCATCTCTATGTGCTTTACTTTTACTAATCAATTACATGTAATCAGCTGAAATATAATACCATCTATTTGTAGTTTCAATCTCTAAATTGGTTGGTCAGTCGCTAGCTTGGATGTAAGGAATTCATTTCAAATGTGTAAGAATTCATTTGAAAAGCCTAAGTTGTCATAATGATCCCAGCATAGTTACTCAGCATGTTCTTTGTTATGAACAATGATCTCCACAGTTACCAAAGACATTTTTCAGGCATCCATTTGAATTTTTAAACTAACTTTATAATTTTTTTCATTACTCTGTTACTTTTTTTAAAACTAGAACTTTATGACATCATTTTGAGTCAAAATGAAAGATTGAATTTCTTTTAGAAACTAACAGCTAAGATTCATTTTTTTAAACTTTTTTTCTTGCTGTACTGCATGGCTTGTGGACCTGGGCCCTTGGTAGTGAAAGCACAGAGTTCCAATCACTGGACCGCCAGGGAATTCCCTAAGATTCATTATTAAAGATATCTTTTCTTTTTGGCTTCTTGTTGATTTAGTTGTGAAAGATTTTTAAACATTTTGTGTATGTGTGTATATAACCTACTAGACTATGACACCCACTAATAAAAGAGTTAAACCACTCTAAAGGAATATGTTTTAAGTATTTAATTCCTTATTATGTACTCTTTGAAATTATACCTAAAGTGTGTGTGTGTGTATATATATATATGTTATATATATATATATATAATTATTATTATTATTTTTTTTGCCCTGGCCTGGCCTCAGCTTCAGAAAATTTGCCCTTTATCCTATCCCATGGCTAGTTCCAATCATTTGAAATTTCCTATGGGTCTCATGAAATATTTTGGACATTTTCCAGATCAAAAATCTTCTCAATCATTCTAACAGAATTTAACGATTACCATGAAAATATGTGGGAAAAGGGAAGCTCCCACATTTAAATTACTGCCACTGTCCTGTCTTCTTTCTCCTAGTGTTTGTGGCTTCAAACAGAGAGGCACAGGCCAAATGAAGCTTGGGGAAAATAACACACTTCTTAACCCAAAGAAAGCCTGAGGGGCAGAGCCATAGTCATGGCTAATTTAGCCACCACCACCATATTTTTGATCCTTCCTTTAGGAGCGCGAACAAATAAAGAAACGGATATCCAACATCTAGATAAAGAGTAAATGTGAATCAATTTAACTCCTACATTGCTGACCTCTTAGCTTCCAAACTACTGGCTTCTTGGCAGAATGATTCATTTTCTTCTCCACTTCCAAGTTTACACTTACTGGCCTAGCTCCACTCTGGAACAGAAAGGCTGCCACTTAAGTTTAGTGGGTGAGCTCTTTACCTCTGTTGACAGAACTCCACAGGGCAGGCCAGGCAAATGAATATGCTTGTTGCTAGGACACCAAGCTGTTGCCAAGGCAGCGGGCCCCTGCTGTTTGCTATTCTCCTATCCACTAGCACTACACCTGTTCCTTAAGAAATATGCCTGTTTTCCTCCATTATAAAGCAAACACTTAGTGGGAAATAACACAGTTGCACCGCTGTAATTTCTCTGTAGTTTTCCAGGAGGAATGAAATGCACCAAATACATTTTGATGTGTGGAAGAGGAATTCATGTCTCTCCATTAACACTGAAGTCTGCATATGTTAATACCTCCAAGGATGTGATGCAACAATCATATTCTGAGGCCACCCTGACATTTGCCCCCTATGTGCTCAGAGAGTGACTCTCGTTTCATGAATTTTTTGCAGACGGCACACAATGGCCTCCTGTGCAACTCACCACTCCCCCACTCCCCACCACCGCACCCCATCCACCTGCTAGCATCTTGCTGTCACCAAGATTGCCATCTTGCTGTCTATGACTGCTAACCAGGGCTGGGACCAGGGACTAAGCAACAAAATTTAAGGAGCCTCTTCACTTTCAGGGACATGCAGGTGCCCTGCTGCCAACATGTACCCCCAAATAGTAAATACCTGAATCAAGGGTACTGAGACTTAGGCCAAGAGCCAGTCTCCTGTTACTGATGAAATGTTGAATTCCAAGGGTTCTTAATCTCTTAGCACAGTTTTGTTTTTTTAAACAACAAAAACATTTTGTACTGGGGTATAGCCAATTAACAGTGTTGTGGCAGTTTCAGGTGAACAGGGAAGGGACTCAGCCGTATATATACACGTATTCATTCTCCCCCAAACCCCCTCCCATCCAGGCTGCCACATAACATCGAGCAGAGTTCCATGTGCTATACAATAGGTCTTTGTTGGTCATCCATTTTAAATATAGCAGTGTATACATGACCTTCCCAAGGTCCCTAACTATCCCTTCCCCCCAGCAACCATAAGTTTGCTTATGTTTGTGAGTTTCTTTCTGTTTTGTAAGTTCATTTGTATCATTTCTTTTTAGATTCCACATATAAGGGATGTCATATGGTATTTCTCCTTCTCTGTCTGACTTACTTCACTCGGTATGACATTCTCTAGGTCCATCCATGTGACTGCAAGTGGCATTATTTCATTATTTTTAATGGCCGAGTAGTATTCCATTGTATATATGTACCACATCTTTATCCATTCCTCTGTCGATGGATATTTAGGTTGCTTCCATGTCTTGGCTATTGTAAACAGTGCAGTTTTTACTCCCTCCTTTGTTGTCTCCCCAGTACGCTAAGACTGGGGATAAGTCTATAGGAACCATATTAGAGAACAACTGAATTGACAGACACCACCTTTCTGAGAACCACCTCTCTCCCACAACACTGACTATCCAAGCAGGATCCCTGGTCCTCCCTATAAACAGACTTCTATGGCCCAGAGCTGCTTCTTGAAACACGCTTGCATATTCACCTTGGACTCTAGGTAAATAAGGTTCCAGTTCAAGATGAAACATAGCACCTTCCATTTTTTTGAAAACAGTTTCACTTGATGTAGTATCTATCTAAAGTGGCCTTAAAAGCTGTTGAGAATTAGGATTTGTATTAGATAACTGAGAGTTTGACCCAATTAAGAAGTTTATATAACCAAACAGGATGGGCTCCAAAGACATGATGACTCTCTGTAGCGCCAAAATTTTTAGGAGAGAAGTGATTCTTCTTTCAAAGGGTCTCTACAGCCCCTGATAACAGAACTCGAAGAGTTGGCCCTCTTCTTTGTCAGTCAGTCATCTTGCCAGTGTTTTATTTCTGGAGGCTCTTTTATCTTTTCTTACATCTGCTTCTATCAGGGGCAAGACTTGCCTGAAGGCATCTGGACTCCTTTCCCAATACAAATAAGAGGACCTGCACAGGTCAAGGAGGTTACAGAAAAGGGAGCCGACATTCCTTACGATAAGGGTTTATGATCTGAGTGGTTAATGCTGCTCCATCTGATTTTGATTTGACCCCAAATTGTTACTTCTCATGTCAGCTACTTACTTGAACATGACCACCCAAACCCAAGACGGTCTCATTTAGGTCCTCACTATCTCTTGCCTCTACGCTACTGCCTCCAATGTGTCTCATGCTGATGTAACAACATTATGATCAGATAACCTCCCCTTCTCAAAAGCATGAACTGAGTCCCTGGTGCAGAGGTCAACAAGCCATGGCCCGTGGGTTACATCCAGCTGCCTGTTTTTGTCTGGTTTGTGAACTAAGAATGGTTTTTACACGTGGATTCATGCACTCGGGCTTCCCAGGTGGCATTAGCGATAAATGCGGGAGACGTAAGAGACTTGAGTTAGATCTCTGGGTCGGCAAGATCCCCTGGATAAGCGTGTGGCAACTCACTTCAGTATTCTTGCCTGGAGAATCCTCATGAACAGAGGAGCCTGCCGGGCTACAGTCCATAATGTTCCAAAAAGTCGGACACAACTGAGCAAGCATGCATTCATGCCTTTGTCCATAGGCCATGCTCACTTTGAACCTCAGTGCAGTAAAATGTGATCCCCCCACAAAGAATTTCATATGGCAGGCCTATATGCAAAAAAGAATGATTTTTATTATAGTTTGAACTTCATTATGCAAATTTGATTTCTTATTGTATAGGTTGGTGCCTTATATCTATGATTTTTGCCCTTGACCTCTGAAACATTTGCTATCTGGATCTTTATAGACAAAATTTGCTGACCTAGGCCTTAAGCACATTCAGAGTCACTCAAATCTGTAGCCTGGGCACAAGAACCAGCAAGACCGTCCCTTAGTCTCTTTATAGTCTCACCCTGGATCCCAACACTTACTTTCATTGACCTACTTATTGTTGTCTATTTTCCTGCCTGTTCTCCTCGTGCTGTTCTCTTCTCCTGGAATGTCCATCACCTTCCATCCCTTGATATTAAAGTCTTCCCCTTTCTATGAGGTCTTTCAAGATTTCCATTGTCTGACTATATATTCTCCTTGTCTATTCTCCTCTTGCACAATATATGTAAGTATAATCAGCCTTCAGCTGTTTAGGGTAATAGGATTAGATGTGTGTTGGGGGCAAGAAGTATAGGCTGTAATAGTCAAAATACAGTTTGAAGTGGAGTTAGTGTAAATATATTTGGCTATGATTACATCTTATGTACAGAGAGTACATTTATTACTTGCCTCTCCAGCAATCATTCACCCAACTTCTAACCACAGTCTGATCTCCAGCCTTGGGTCACATGATCTGAGAACAGCTCTACCCTCTTAGATTCTTAAGGAAAATATATGACCTTGGCTTAAACCAGTCAGGGCATCATCACGTTTCCTTTGCCAACGTGGTCAGTGTGGACATGTGACCTCGGCTGATCCAGAGTGGATCTTGGGACCTTTCCTTGGCATTTGTGGAATATGAAGTGGAAATAGGCAGCCCCAGGCAACCATCTTGTAACTAGGATGGAAGAATCTTCTGAGAATGAAGTCAGGATAAAGGAAACAGAGTTCAAGTTGGAGAGAGAAAATTGGAAAGCTAATAACATTTTTTGGAGTCCTATATCCAGCCACTCCTGTATTCTTACCTGGAGAATCCCATGGACAGAGGAGCCTGGTGGGGTACACTCCATAGGGCTGCAAAGAGTCGGACACGACTGAAGCGACTTAGCATGACACACATCCAGCCACATCCGAAACTAGACCTCAAGTTTAGCTAGCCAGGCAAGACTCTGTTTGCTTAACTAGTTTGGGTGGGGATTTCTGTCACTAAGAACTATAATATCCTGAGAAAAGAATACATTTATCAGTCTGTAAATATTATTCAAAAATATGGCAAGAGGAACTTCCCTGGTGGTCTAGTGGCTAAGACTCCACCCTCCCAATGCAGGGGTTGGGTTTGATCCCTGGTCAGGGAACTATTAATAGATCCCATGTGTCACAACTAAAAATCCTGAATTGCTACAACTAAGACCCAGCACAGCCAAATAAATAAATAAGTATTTTTAAAATTATTGCAAGGATCCAAACACAGTTGTCTGGATGAGAGCATACTATTAAGTACATCATGCAGGGTACTGGGTGTGATGCTCATTGCCTCCACTCTTCTATTACTAACATTCTCTTCTCCACTAAGCAAATCTGCAGTCTCATCCAAGAGGTTACAAAAGAAATTCATTTTTAAAAAATCTAAAAACTAAGTCATCGTCTGACCCCCATTCCTCATGAAATTCAGGATGACATTTATCTACATGTGGCCTGGGAAGGGATAGATTGCAGCTAAGTTGACATAACATGGCAAGCATTGTAGTTCATAACAATATAAAGAGATTTTCACAGATTCATCCTTATTTTTATGGTTTTTAAGTATAAACACACACATCTATTGAGTATGTATATATGTCTCTGTATATTTACTATGTTTGATCTCAAAATTGGATTAATCCACTGCTGACTTACTGAGAATTAATTCTATTATATTAAACTGGCCACAGGTAGAAGGCATATGGGAATGATTTTTAAAACACTTAAAACCAGAACTTGTGGACTTTCCTGGTGGTCCAATGGTTAAGAATCCACTTGCTAACACAGGGGACTTGGGTTCTATCCTGGTCTGGGAAGATACCACATATCATGGGTCAAATAAGCCCGTGCAAGAGAAGTCACCGCAACAAGAAGCCCACTCACAGCAATGAAGATCCAGTGCAACCAAAAATAAATAATTAATTAAAACCAGACAAAACCCCTAAAACTTGTTCTTCTACTCATGATAGAATAATAGAGACTAGATTAACCCTCCCACTTTAAAGAGCTAGGAAATTGTTCAAAATATATAAAACCATGTGTCTCCAGACACTGGACAACAGGCAGCACAGGACAGCAGTCCCTGGGACAAGAGAACAAACGAATTGAAAGCCCAGTGATTAACCCCACCCTAACAACAGGCCATAATGCAGGGAGGAGGAAGACACATCAAGCCCAGTAGTGTCTTTGGGTTGAAGAGCCAGAACTGAGAACTGGAAGACAGAGCAACTGAAACTAATAGGGCAAAGCTTCAGAGGAGAGAGTTATACAGAGAGGCCACTGCTGTCAGAGATTTGGATAGGCCCTCTTGAATTTAAGGCCAAAGATAAGAGAACTAACGAGACTGAGGAAAGAGCCACAGGCAAGGGGTAGGAGGAAAAATCCCTGGAGGATTAGCCACCCATGGCTAAGGGCGGTTCACGTTCCCACTAGTGCCGGGTCAGGTCTCCAGAGGGTCACTGTCTTCAGTACTGAGGTCAGCTTTAGCCCTAGACTGAAGGCTGTTCTGATAAAGCAGACCAATGAGCATCTGTGGCAGGGGGTGGGAGAGCAAGATTTATTGCAAATGGGCACCCAATGACATTTTTTGGAATGATGCTAATTTTCGAAAACTGGATTGTGGTGATGACTGCACAACTGTGTAAATTTACTAAGTATCATTGAAATGTGCGTGTTGAGTGGGTGTGTTTTATCCCATATACATCCTATCTCAATAAAGGTATTAACAAACAACCAAAAGACAACCAAACAACCAAAAGACCACACACATACTCTATAGACATCCTTATATCCCTGAGGTCATCTTCAAATATCTTATAATTTCAGTATTGCTATGATTTTGGAAGACCAATAGAAATAGAAAGATCTATTTTTGCTTTATTGACTATGCCAAAGCCTTTGACTGTGTGGACCACAATAAACTGTGGAAAATTCTGAAAGAGATGGGAATACCAGACCACCTGACCTCCCTAGTGAGAAATCTGTATGCAGGTCAGGAAGCAACAGTTAGAACTGGACATGGAACAACAGCCTGGCTCCAAATAGGAAAAGGAGTACGTCAAGGCTGTATATTGTCACCCTGCTTATTTAACTTATATACAGAGTACATCATGAGAAACGCTGGACTGGATGAAGCACAAGCTGGAATCAAGATTGCTGGGAGAAATATCAATAACCTCAGATATGCAGATGACACCATCCTTATGGCAGAAAGTGAAGAAGAACTAAAGAGGTTCTTGATGAAAATGAAAGAGAAGAGTGAAAAAATTGGCTTAAAACTCAACATTCAGAAAACTAAGATCATGGCATACAGTCCCATCACTTCATGGCAAATAGATGGGGAAACAGTGGAAACAGTGGCTGACTTTATTTTGGGGGGCTCCAAAATCACTGCAGATGGTGACTGTAGCCATGAAATTAAAAGACGCTTACTCCTTGGAAGAAAAGCTATAACCAACCTAGATAGCATATTAAAAAGCAGAGGCATCACTTTGTCAACAAAATGTCTGTCTAGTCAAAGCTATGGCTTTTTCCAGTAGTCATGTATGGATGTGAGAGTTGGACCACAAAGAAAGCTGAACACCGAAGAATTGATGCTTTTGAACTGTGGTGTTGGAGAAGACTCTTGGGTCTTGGAGTCAAGAGACCTGGACTGCAAGGAGATCCAACCAGTCCATCCTAAAGGAGATCAGTCCTGAGTGTTCACTGGAAGGACTGATATTGAAGCTGAAACTCCAATACTTTGGCTACCTGATGCGAAGAGCTGACTCATTTGAAAAGACCCTGGTGCTGGGAAAGACTGAAGGCAGGAGGAGAAGGAGACAACAGAGGATGAGATAGTTGGATTGCTTCACCGACTCAATGGACATGAATTTGGGTGGACTCCAGGAGTTGGTGATGGACAGGGAGGCCTGGTGTGCTGTGGTCCATGGGGTTGCAGAGTTGGACACGACTGAGCAACTGAACTGACTGATGATTTTGGTATGTAAGTTCATCAAAGGCAAGGACTACATTTTATACACTTTTGTCATTTCACTAGTGGTCAGCAGGGTTCCCAAACATAAAAATGTAAAAAAAAACTGGTTGAGAGCTTTATGGAATATTTCTTGCTTTCTAGATCTCTAAATTTGGCTTTTCCTTGGTAGCCCAACTTTACTGTATTTCATATTCTACCATCACAAATACTAGAAATATAAAACCTATTTTTATTATTTGCCCTTGAATACATTTTTTTACAGTGTTCTATTATTAGAGGCCATGGGGCAGCAAGGTCTGAAGAAGCAGACAAATTAAGAGAAAATGACTGATTGGTGTTTTTCATTGCATCAGAAGTTATTTAGCTGTGCAAAGGGGGAGGAGAAAAGAGGATAATGGTTTTCTAAAACTTACTGTCATATTCTCTCAGACTTCCTTCCCTTTTTCCATAAGATATTTTCACTCTAAAAGAAACAATGTAAGGGGACCTATTTAACCATCTGATTTATGGCATGAAAAAGAAAAAAATTATTTCCAGAAACCAGAAAGTCTACAGAAGGACACACCTTGTCCCAATCAGATATCAAAACAAACATAAAGAAATTCACAAAAACCACCTCAAATATATAGTATTGCTCTGAACTGAAATTCTTAGGGAAAAAATAAAACCAAGAAAATATGACTGTTCTATGTAAACTAAATATAAAAATAAGGCATGATTGAAAGCAAATTCCTTTGAAATGGGTGGAAATAGTGCAACCACCAAAACAAACAAAGCTGGTCCTAAAGTAGTAAACAGATGAATCTCGTATGCTGACATCATTTAAAATGTATGTAGAATACCAATCAGCAATCTTGATTATCATAGTCATAAATTCTTTGACAGTCATCTTTCTCTTCTGTTTTAACTTAGAACAACTGCTGATACATCACTTTTTCTCTCCCTCTTCCTTGCTTCATCCAAGGATAAACAAACTGGCCTTATTAAAATAATTATCAGAACTTTGAGAATGTTGTCACTTAATAAAGTTGGAGAGAACAATTGAAAGAAGGTTCATAAAAGAAAATTTGAAGACCTATTTCATGGAAATTGACCCAAAAGGATTAATCCTTAGTAATGTTACCTATGGCTTCCTCAGAGGCTCAGTCAGTAAAGAATCTGCCTGCAATATAGAAGGCTGCCTGTAATGCAGGAGCCCTGGGTCAGGAAGCTCCCTGGAGGAGGAAGTGACAGCCTACTCCAGTATTCTTGCCTGGGAACTCCCATGGAAACAGGAGCCTGGCAGGCTACAGTCCATGGGATCGCAGAGTCAAACATGACTCAGCGGCTAAACCAGACCACCATCACCACCACCAGTGCTACCTATTGGACACACATGTACCAGGAATCTTGCTCCTAACATCTCTGTATTGGTGTCCTCAGATTCCAGATTCAGCATATTTATTGCCAATCCCTTACCGTCCTGCGGAATAGATATGGCTGACATCAGATTCTTTGCCTTATTCTACCCTGTGCATTTCTGGGTCTATTTCTCCCCTGTGTTTTTTAAAGGGAAGCATCCATGGTAAAGGACTTCAGTTTTGGCAGAATCCAGACTGAAATTAAAGAGAAAGAAATGAGATAACTGGGACTATTCTAGTCTATTTTAATACGGTTAGTTTGAATTGTATTTTCCTTATTAGGATTTAATCAACTTTCCTATTTATTTACAAGGACTTTACACTATGGACTAGGACTTAAAATTATGAGATTACAAATATATTAAATTCACTTTCACATAAGCTTGCCTTTATGCCATCTTTTTTGTCATCTCTCTCACTCCATAAATTATTAAGTAAATGAAGTTTTGCTACAAATTTTGCATACTATAGATATCAAAGCTATCTAGATATTATACTATAGATTTTTTGAGAAAAAAATCTAAAGGTATCATTTTTTAAAAAATAAAAGCTAGAACCCGTCTAAAATAAAATTATTCTTTATTGATTGCAATGTATGTAGCAACATCACCTCTTTGTTCAAATATAAGTTGTATATTTTGATGTCTCATGTCAATGATCCAATAACCTACAACCATGGACTTCTTTGGCACATGCATGATCAGACTATATCCACATCAAACTCGACAGCCAGGAATCATTTTATATACAGATAGGAGACCCTCCTTCATGGTGTGTCTGAGTGGTTCCAGGGAATGTAGCCCTTTTGAGTACCTTCCCCATGTGTTGGTGGATGCCCACAATCCCACTATATTAAACGTAAGCAGTGGTGGTAGCAGTGACCACATATGAAACAATTACTGAGTGCTAGACTCTGATGCATGCTTTTTATATGTTATATAATTTTTGTGAGACAGGAATGATTTATCCCCAATTTACAAATAAGGAGTTAAGCTCAGTGATGTTAAGTCATTTGCTCTCACTTACTGTGGGAGATAGAGCTGGTATTTCAATAGGCGTGGGGCACTCCAATCTCTTTCCACTGGTCCGTATAGCCTTTTGAAGGTTTGAACATCTTCCTGCAATCCACATATACAAACAGGTAGCCCACAGATAAATGCAACTATCAGGTGTGTTAAGCTTAGCCCTCAAACAGTAGAAGTCTGAAATTTTTTAAACTGGGGGTTTCCACAAAACTTTGAACTGTAAATGAAATGTCAGATTTGGGAAGGCTGGAGCCCACAAACCCATTTGGCAAAAGAGTGTGGGAGCTGGAGGCCATCTTTGCCAGAGGCCAGTGATCTGCTCCGTCTGGGTCACCCCTTCCTGCTTTCCTTAACTGCTACATGCTTTGCTTCTTTACATCACCTGCCCAGCCCCTGGGACGTGTGATTCAACTACACTGCTTTTGCTTTAGGCTTTGATCTCTGTAATTACCTCTGGGAAGAAACAGATGAAGCCATGTTAGCCATTTGTATTTCGCTGGGAAAATATCTGATATGTTCCTGAGAACAAAAAGGAAGAGACTATTGGAATGAATAAGTAGGAGGAAGGGGGAGATTCTTGATGTCAAGTAGACACGGTCTCCTTCACAAATCTGCCTGGAGCTGTTTTTGTGTGTGTGTGTGTGTGTGTGAGGACCAGCATCCTCTCGTGGAGGACAGCTGAAACCTCTTGCCGGTGAGCAGCCACACTGCTTCTGCTGCCGCCACGTCTCCGACTCCTCACTCTTCTACTATTTGCGTTAGCGCGTGCCTGCTAAGTCGCTTGCTGCTGCTGCTGCTGCTGCTGCTGCTGCTGCTGCTGCTGCTGCTG
>NW_024070206.1:26793842-26836329 GCF_014754425.2 Oryx dammah
TGCTGCTGCTGCTGCTGCTGCTGCTGCTGCTGCTGCTGCTGCTGCTGCTGCTGCTGCTGCTGCTGCTGGAAGTCGCTTTAGTCGTGTCTGACTCTGTGCGACCCCATAGACGGCAGCCCACCAGGCTCCTTTGTCCCTGGGATTCTCCAGGCAAGAATACTGGAGTGGGTTGCCATTTCCTTCTCCAATGCATGAAAGTGAAAAGGGAAAATGAAGTCAGTCGTGTCCGACTCTTCGAGACCCCATGGACTGTAGCCTACCAGTCTCCTCCGTCCATGGGATTCTCCAGGCAAGAATACTGGAGTGGGTTGCCATGCGCTCCTCCAGGGGAAATCTTCCGGACCCAGAGATTGAATCCGCATCTCACGTCTCCTGCCTTGGCAGGAGGGCTCTTTACCACTAGCGCCACCTGAGAAGCCCCATTCGCGTTAGTAATAATCTTGAAATCTTACATTAGTGATAATGCCTTACATTTATTTTATTTTTATTTTTTTGCTTTTTCAAAATTTATTTACCCTAACTTAGTGAATCTGATATTGGGGCTGGGATTTTGCTTTCCTTCCTCATCCCCAGGCCTAGGTTACACTAATTTTTTTTTTTTTAATGCCTTCTTGTTGTTCAATTACTAAGTGCAACCCCATGGACTGCAGCACACCAAGCTTCCCTGTCCTTCACCATCTCCTGGAGCTTGCTCAAACTCATGTCTGTTGAGTCAGTGATACCATCCAACCATCTTATCCTCTGTTGTTCCCTTATCCTCCTATCCTCAATCTTTCCCAACATCAGGGTCTTTTCCAATGAATTGGCTCTTTGCATCGGGTGGCCAAAGTATTAGAGCTTCAGCTTCAGCCCTTCTAATGGTGTTCCAAAATTTCTATACCACTTTCCCACAACACAACATTTTTAAAACCTCAGCCATGAGACATCTTTCTCAGCGTGGTGCTGTATTTCTCAAGTCATCATCTGAAAGATGAAAAGCATTTATGTTAAATGAAAAGCTTTTGTGTTAAGTTTTGGAGACTGCTTTTCTACACATCCTCAATAAGATTTGGCCAAATTATTTCTGGCCTTACAAAAATTCTGCAAGGTGAATGCACTGTTTAAAAGTTGGAAGTCTGTTCTTTTTTTTGTTTGTTTCAAAACTTGCCTATCTTCCCAGGAAGATTTTTATTTGTATTCACATGCAAAAGAGGGAAATATATTGGCAACATAGCATATTATGCCAAAGCGCTTCTGCATACAAGCCACATGAAAGCAGTTTAATTTCCTTCTGGGTCTTGTATGGGAAAGCAAGTCAATATAATTTTCTCTTTGAGGCTTTGATTCCATTCCACATGACAGCCTCCTCAACACACTAGAAAGATGATCTGAGCTATGTTATCACCAGGGAGGGGTGGCTCAGGCATTAGTAATCAAAGCATATGAGCTTGTGTTAGAAGGAAAGGAAACATGTTTTTCACAGAGCCTCGAGTATGTAATAAAAGTATTAAGATAACATTAGAGTATATTACCAGGAATCCTATTTTAATTCCTTCAGTTTGAGAATTTATAATTTAGGAGGAATGAAGAGAAACTTAAAAGTATGGAGGAAAAAGTAAAGACTAAAAAAAATATTTAGAAGGAGGCTGAGGGTTGGAATGTTAAGGAAGATCAAAGGGCAACAGAGATGAATTCAAAATAAATGAAGAGTCACTATAATTAGTAGTCATCTCCACGAACAATTGCTAACTTGAGATATTTGGTCTGTGAATTTCATGACAGTAGAAGTGACTGACTACATCACATTAAAACAATATTTAAACAGAATTTTAGAAATCATGATGCTAATACCAGTCACGGATCAAACTTAGGATCTATAATTTAGGGGCCGCTACCAGTGATACGTGGTGGAAGATTGCTTCCGAGACTCACGAGGAACAGTTAATTTACTTACTATGCTTTGACTCATAATGAAGTCCAGCTCAAATTTTATTAGAAGATCTGCTCTTTAAATCTGAGAAAAGGTATATAACTGGAGAAGTTCAAGAATCCTACATTCCAGCCCACTGGACTTAAAATTATTTCTGTCTTTAAATTTCCTTGAGGTTAGCTGCACTCTGTTTGTGATATCACAGCCACCATCAGCTCCTTTCTTTCCTTTCCATCGTCTTTCTTGACTTAGTAGTTGCATTCTCATCTATGTGGGTGGTAATTATGTACAAGGGTCCAACAGAACATTTTGAAACACCAGCATTGCATGAACTACTTAGTTGACAGATGGAAATGAAAAATAGTAAAGGCAATATCCAGTAACTGCATGTGAATCTGTGGCTTGTTCTTTCTTGACACAAGTTACAACCTTATTGGGTTAGGCACTGTTTGAGTTTAGTATAATAGAAATACATTAATAAGCTAGTTTATCTAATTCATAAAGAAAAATTTTATTCTGTAGAGAAATGTAATTTGTAAGGTAAATAGGCTCAAGTTGATCAAAACTCACACATAAAGTAATTTAACAATGGAACATCCTTGCCAACAGACACTAACTCAAAACAATCTGTCTTTGTTTGTAGGATATGATCGAATCCCCAGCAGAAAAAAGAATTTGCTGGCCCATTATACCAACACAAAGGCTGTTAGAATGTGCATGCCTGGTGAGTATTAAGCACAGGCATTCAGGGGTCAGGTGGAACAGTTTTTTCTAAACACAGTCTTTATTACAGAAGCAATAACAAATACTTTCACAGAAATAATCAATGTAGTCATCATATCACAGAGAGTTCATATAATTCTACTATGAATGGCCACATTTGAAAAATAAAATGTATTTTCTATATAAGATAATGAAATGTTCAATTTGAAAGCATAGCAAGTGACAATTGATTCAGGAACACTTATGGGAAATAGTCACATATTCATTTACAGATGAAGAAGGTGGGGCACAGAAATGCTAAGTAACTTTCTCAAGGTCACATCAGTAAAAAGTGGCAAAGTGCAAGCTGGTACCAAAGTGTTTGGCTTTAAATCCAAGCATGTTCGGCTTTAAACCTATTGCACCGTGCTGCCTGTATCTTTTCAAGACATGCATCAGAGATTCAAAGTCATATGAACTGAAGAGATCATAAAGACCTCATATCTGTTGATTTAGAGTCCAGTATTTCAAATCCTAAAAGATGATGCTGTGAAAATGCTGCACTCAGCATGCCAGCACAGTTGGAAAACTCAGCAGTGGCCACAGGACTGGAAAAGGTCCGTTTTCATTCCATACCCAAAGAAAGGCAATACCAAAGAATGCTCAAACTACTGCACAATTGCGTTCATCTCACACGCTAGCAAAGTAATGCTCAAAATTATCCAAGACAGGCTTCAACAGTATGTGAACTGTGAACTTCCAGATGTTCAAGCTGGTTTTAGAAAAGGCAGAGGAACCAGAGATCAAATTGCCAACACCCGCTGGATCATGGAAAAAGCAAGAGAGTTCCAGAAAAACATCTACTTCTGTTTTATTGACTATGCCAAAGCCTTTGACTGTGTCGATCACAACAAACTGTGGAAAATTCTGAAAGAGATGGGAATACCAGACCACCTAACCTGCCTCTTGAGAAATCTGTATGCAGGTCAGGAAGCAACAGTTAGAACTGGACATGGAAAAACAGACTGGTTCCAAATCGGGAAAGGAGTATGTCAATGCTGTATACTGTCACCCTGCTTATTTAATTTATATTCAGAGTACATCATGCAAAATGCTGGACTGGATGAGGCACAAGCTGGAATCAAGATTGCCAGGAGAAATATCAATAACTTCAGATATGCAGATGACACCACACTTATAGCAGAAAGTGAAGAAGAACTAAAGAGCCTCTTGATGAAAGTGAAAGAGGAGAGTGAAAAAGTTGGCTTAAAACTCAACATTCAGAAAATGAAGATCATGGCGTCTCGTATCATCTCATTGCAAATAGATGGGGAAACAATGGAAACAGTGACAGACTTTATTTTGGGGGGCTCCAAAATCACTGCAGATGGTGACTGTAGCCATGAAATTAAGAGATGCTTGCTCCTTGGAAGAAAAATTATGACCAACCTAGATAGCATATTAAAAAAGCAGAGATATTACTTTGCCAAAAAAGGTCCGTCTAGTCAAGGCTATGATTTTTCCAGTAGTCATGTGTGGATGTGAGATTTGGACTATAAAGAAAGCTGAGGGCCGAAGAATTGATGCTTTTGAACTCTGGTGTTGGAGAAGACTCTTGAGAGTCCCTGAGACAGCAAGGAGATCCAACCAGTCCATCCTAAAGGAAATCAGCCCTGAATATTCATTGGAAGGACTGATGCTGAAGCTGAAGTTCCAATTTTTTGGCCACCTGATGCAAAGAACTGACTCATTTGAAAAGACCCTGATGCTGGGAAAGATTGAAGGTGAGAGGAGAAGGGGGTGACAGAAGATGAGATGATTGGATAGCATCACCGACTCAGTGGACATGAGTTTGAATAAACCCCGGGAGTTGGTGATGGACAGGGAGGCCTGGCGTGCTGTAGTCCATGGGGTCACAAAGAGTCGGACATGACTGAGCGACTAAACTAAACTGAACTGATCATCTAACTTAATGATGTGAGGTGCCAGAGTAAAGAAGTCCACATTTGGGTTTCACAGACATGTATTCCTGACCTCATGGACTGAGTCAGGCATTTTCTCCTCCTTGGTTGGTAGTGATACTGCTCCCAGGCACTCAGAAGTGAGCAATAGATGCTTAAAGGGACTGGTTTAGTCTTGGAGAAAGTTATTCCTCCTGGCCTTTTAGGCTGGCTACAATCATACCAGCTTTCATAGCACATGTGCTAATTTACTGAGTATTTTGTGGCCAGTCAATGTACCAAATATTTTTATACATTTTATCTCATTTTATCCTCACAATGTGTGCTTAGTTGGTCAGACATGTTCAAGTCTTTGCGACCCCATGGACTGTAGCCCTCTAGGCTCCTCTGTCCATGGGGATTCTCCAGGCAAGAATAGTGGAGTGGGTTGCCATGCCCTCCTCCAGAGGATCTCCCCAACCCAGGGATCAAACCCAGGTCTCCCACACTGCAGGTGGATTCTTTACCATCTGAGTAGGTGGCCAATAATTCAGGGAAACATGTGCCATTCTTATCATCTGATTTTACAGATGAGGAAACTATAACTTAAGGGATGTTAAGCAGTTTGCTCCAGATCAAGAGGAAGCAAAAGTTGGATGCAGAACTCCAGAGAGTAAAGCTCCAAAGTCCAGGCTGTTTACTCTCTTGCCTTTGAACGTGGGCATTGTTGAGTTTGTTCCGTGGCGAGCTCCCACCTCCATGGCTTCAATCACTGGGCCGAGCAGTTATGACCTCTGAAAGGTTTTGTACAGGACTGATAGCTTACAAAACAAATAGCAAAAGTAAAATATACATTTTGGACCTCAAAAAAGTCTCTAAGATTTAACATGATAATAGACTATCACTCAGCAATATAGATAAAGAACAGATGTGAATTCTGTGTGTAAAAAGCATTATACTAAGTGAAAGAAACTAGATTCAGAAGATCCCATATTGTATAATTCTATTTATATGATTTTCTGAAAAAGATAAAACAATAAACCCCCCAAAAAAGAAGAACCCACGAAAACCCATCAGTGGTTAATAGGGATTAGGGATGGAGGGATGAGTTAACTGCAAAAGAGAGCAGGGAACTTTGAGGGGAGATGCAAATATTCTGTAAATATTTGTCAAAAATTCTTATTTTATGCACCTAAAAAGGTGAATTTACTGTGCACAAGTTATAATTCAGTAAACCCACCTTTAAACAATAAATGAATAAATACAGTCTCAAATGCAACTTTCAAATCTCCTCTGGTGAGATGTAACCCATCAGTGAATTGTGGACTCAGTTTTGAGGCTGTGGCTGGCATTTTATAAAAATGAGATAGAATAGGAAATATCAGAACGAATGCACAAGGTGTCAAAAAAGGAAAACTGTTAACAAAACATTTGCTTCAGGAAATTAATGTATCAGAAAAACAGAAACGATTGTCAGGGGCTTCCCTGAGGAGGAATTGCCTGCCCATGCAGGAGATCCAGGTTCAATCCCTGGTCTGGGAAGATCCCACATGCCTCAGAGCAACTAAGCCCAAGCGCCACAAGTATTGAGCCTGTGCTCTAGAGTCTGGGAGCCATAGCTACGGAAGCCCACATGCTCCAGGGTCCATGCTCTGCAGTAAGAGAAGCCCCTGGAATGAGAAGCCCTCGCACCACAAAATTATATATATATATATATATATATATATATATATATATATATATATATAAACCATTGTCAAAATAGAGGGAATTTAATACAAGAAACAGGTTACACAAGTGATGAAAAAAATGAGAAGTGAAACAGAAGAAGGTGAGGCAACTCAGAGATCAGCAGTGGCAGAAACCATAATACTCAGGGATCCAGGGAGGGGGCAGTGTTGATAGACCCTGGAGCTGGGATTATGCAGAAGAAGCTGAAGTCACAGGAGGCTGATTTGGCCAGAACTGGAACATCTGTCAAAGATGCACTCCAGGCAGGGGAAGATGGGGAGAATCTTCTTTGCTTTTTCATTCCTCCCACCCTCCAGTGTCATAGCAGGGCTGACCATGGATCGGACCCAGCCAGAAGTACATACATAAGCTGGGAGCCTCAGAAACATAGCCTGTTGGGATTAGCAACCCTGAGACACAGAAGAGGAAGAATAGGAAACGGATTTGAGAGGGAAAAGGCCAGGGATTGGCACAGCTGTGTAATAAAATGTATTTCTGATTGAAGGTCAGTTTTTAGAAAGTTTAAAGCCCATTGTTTTAGAAGGCAAAAGTGAAAGTGAAGTCGCTCAGTTGTGTCCGACTCTTTGCGACCCATGGACTGTAGCCTACCATGCTCCTCCGTCCATGGGATTTTCCAGGCAAGAGTACTGGAGTGCACTGCCATTTCCTTCTCCAGAGGATCTTCCTGACCCAGGGATCGAACCCGGGTCTCCCGCATTGTAGGCAGACGCGTTACCGTCTCAGCCACCAGGCAAAGCTATTCTCTAATTTATGCTATTCTCTCTATATCAAAGAACAAAATAAATACAAAATAAAATCACAATTTGGACCACTAGAAGACACCAAATGCTTCCCTTTTTGGTGTGTTTGAAAAAGGCAGTTTGAACTATGGAAGTTGAATTGGAAGACACACTTCTCACGTTAGTTTTGGAGTAGTTACACAAAGTAAGACTTAGTAGAGAAGAGAAATCTCCTGCCAGATGTAGGTGAGGTTTAAGCTAGTAAAAATAGGACTGGAATGAAGTATATAAGTGGCAAATATGTAAGCAAATCCCTTTGATAGTGTGAAAGAAAAATATGTGTGTGTTCAGTTGCTCAGTCATGTCCTTTTTGCGATCACAAGGACTATAGCCCACAAGGCTCCTCTGTTCATGGAATTTTCCTGGCAGGAACACTGGAGTGGGTTACCATTTCCTTCTCCAGGGGATCTTCCCAATCCAAAGACTGAACCTGTGCCTCCTGCATTGCAGGTAGATTCTTTACCTCTGAAACACAGGGGAAGCCTGTGCAAGAAAAATAGTAACAGTTAAAAATTGGTAAACTTGGTACCAAACTGCCTCTGTCAGCAATTAACAGGGTGACACCTTTATAAAATTGCCTGAGTTCACAAATAAAAGTGGCCAAATCTCATCAACACCAGCTTATCCTGACTCTGATCATGATTCACTTCCTCTGGTTCCAAAGTTTTGACCTTGAATTATTTGGGGTTTCTGAGTGCAAGAAATGGCTCTCAAGGCTCCCTCCTTGAGTCAAATCTAATGCTTGACCCCTTGTGCTTTATAACATCCAGTGCTTACATTTTGATTTGTTCCTCTGTACCAATTGTGCAGTAACTGTACTTCAATCTGTTCCTTTTCTAATGGGCTCCTTCAATCTGTCAATCAATCAATTAATCAACCAGTTATTCAGTTATTTTAAAACATGGTTCTAGTAATATTGTTTTAAACGTAACTGTGTCTATATTAAGAGATTTATATATTTTTGGCCGTGGCTTGTGGGATCTTAGTTCCTGGACCAGGGGTGAACCCATACTCCCTGAAGTTGAGGCACAGAGTCTTAACCACTGGACTGCCAGGGAAGTTCCATCAAGAGTTCTTTTTAAAGGCAGTGAATAGGCAGATGGCATCACCTGGAACCTGAGAGGCTACACCAGGGTGTCGGAGGCCTGGTGAGAGACAGTGGCCAAGAACAAACTAAGAGGGCAGAAGTCCAGGAATGTATTCCACATAGCCAGTCAAAAGAGCTTTAAGATTAAAAATAAAGCAAAACCAGTTACCAATAATCTTAAGAAGATAAACATTATGAATGATGAAAAAGTTAACAGAGTGAATACAGCTTTTATAGATAGACAGAAGGAACTGGCAAACTTCTCAAAAGGCCTTTCCCTTGAACCTCTGCAGAAACAACTGATATCTCAGCAGTGTCATGAAAATGTACCAGTTAATGTTGATGAAGCCACAAGATTAATGGCTCAGTTGTAATATACCAATGATGCATCAAATTCCCCAAAAAAGACCAATAAATCTAATCTTTTATACAAAATAAATAAATAAAGGCAGTGAATATTTGTAGGATGAATGGATGGTTGGATAGATGGACGGATGGGTGGGTGAATAAAGCCAACGTGAGTCTCAGTTCTAAGCTTCAGCCAGGCTGAGGGGAGTCTTCAAACCCATTTCCTGGTTGTGATAGACATGCAGTTTAAAGACCATCAAAACGCCACTGCACTGCCATCTAGTGGTAATGCAACCCACTTGTAAGAAAAGTACTTGCAGAAAAACAAGCTTGAATGCAAAATGATGGTGAATATCACTTTTCTTTTTTTTCTGGTTCCAGCTGCTTATAATTGCCTCTTTTCATTCGGCTATCTTTGATACTAGCAGAATTTTCACCTTGATTGTTTAACACGTGTACAAAGAACATGAGCAGAATTATATCAATGTGTCACCAGCTTAGGCCACATGTGATAGGGTAGGTCTTCCTTGGTGTAATAAATACCAAAGGTCTATGTGTATTTTGAAACAGTCAAAATGGGTCCATTTAAAAAAAAAATTATAATAATTTTTTTCACAGAAAATCATGATAGTTTTAATCCTTTTGGACTTCAGTTTCATTTTGATGATTCTCTTTAAAGAACATACCTTTTTTTTTTTTCCTTTTGGTACAGCACTAGCATCTTAATTGGTAAAAAACCACTAATCTTAGATTATAATTATATAAAAATAAAATGGTTTCAAAGTTTAGGATACCAGGAGTATAAAATGCCATGTAATAATTGTATTTTATAATAAGTTATCTTGGCTGAAGGGAGTTGGAATTGAGAAAGGCTAGCCTGAGATGTTAGGAAACACCTTCCTCAAGGATCTTATGTTTGCCCTCTTTTTTTTTTTTTTTTTTTTTGGCTGCTCTGCTTGCAGGATCTTAGTTCCCAGACCAGGGATTAAGTCCAGGCCCAAGGCAGTGAACTTGCCAAGTCCCAGCCACTGGACGGCCAGGGAACTCCCTTATGCTTGCCCTCAGTGGGATGTTTGAGGACTCTCACACATGTACCCAGAGATATTTCAACATTTGAACGGGTCTGAAGAGTCCTGAGGGAAGGGAGTTGAACTCTCTTCACAATTGAATGGACTCATTCAAGTTTGATGGACTCAAGGGTGGAGCAAAAAAATATCCCAGGAGCCAGACCATGGAGAAGACTCTTGAGGGTCTTGGACAGCAAGGAGATCAAACCAGTCAATCGTAAAGGAAATCAGTCCTGAATCTTCATTGGAAGAACTGATGCTGAAGCTGAAGCTCCAATACTTTGGCCACCTGATGGAAACAGCCGACTCACTGGAAAAGACCCCGATGCTGGGAAAGACTGAGGGCAGGAGGAGAAGGGGATGACAGAGGATGAGATGGTTGCATGGCATCACCGACTCGATAGACATGAATTTGAGCAAGCTATGGGAGTTGGTGAAGGACAGGGAAGCCTGGCGTGCTGCGTGCTGCAGTCCATGGGGTTGCAAAGAGTTGGACACAACTGAGCAACTGAACTGAAATGAGACTATGAAGAAAGTAAAAGCCCAAGGGGAATCCTCATGAGTGTTGAAGAAGTCTGCTGGGTGGGCCAGGCAGTGCCTCAATTTACTAAGGCCTTCAGCTGGATGAGGCCCACCCCAATTATGGAAGGCAATCTGGTTTACTTCAAATCTACTGCTTTAAATGTTAATCTCATCCAAAATACCCTCACAGAAACTCCCAGAATAATGTTTTACAGAATATCCTGTTTGGGTATCTGACCCATCCAAGTTGACACAACAAAATGACTCATCACATGAACCTTGGAGCAGGCCTATTTTTGTCCATTGCGCTGTGCTCTCAAATGGGCTCTTTTAACCTGCAGCTTCGCATGATTGAGTTCTGAGAAATCATATTGAATCTTTTCTCTGAATACTTTATTATATATTTCCTTTGTTCTATATTTATGGAACTCCTATTATTAGGGTTCTGGAACTTCTCGTTGGGCCTCTAATATTTCTATTTGCTTTTCCTATTTTTCATCTGTTTGTCTTTTACCTTGTTTTCTGGAAGATTTCCTTAATTTTCTTCTTTCCAAATTTTTATCGTGTTAATTTTTTCTATAAAATTTTAGTTTCAAGAATTTTTCCTTTGAGAGACCTGTCCCTTGTTTTAAAATAGTATCCTGTTCTACTTTTATGCAGCGATACCTTTTCTTATCTCTCTCAGGATATTAATGGGATCATTTCTTTAAAAAGGTGGTTATTTCTCTTGCAAGTTTTGTATCCTCCAAGTTGCTTTTTTTCTGTTTATTTCTTTGGCTTCTATCTTTCATATTGGGAACTTCCCTCAGATGTCTGGTAATTCTTGGCTCTTTTCATATCTTCAGGAGTAGGGAATTAAAAAGCTGCTTGCAGGCTCTGACAGGGGAAGGGAAAGGGAGTATGTGTTGAATGTGACCTCCACAACAGGGCGATCTGGCCTGATCACAGAGTTAGGAACCTTCACTGTCAATCTGTTTAGATCTGTTTGATTGAGTACCCGGTGCTCTGTCGTGTCTGACTCTTTACAACCCGTGGACTATAGTCCACCAGGCACCTCTGTCTGTGCAATTTTTCCAGGTAAGAATACTGAAGTGGGTTGCCATGCCCTCCTCCAGGGGGTCTTCCTAATCCAGGGATTGAAACCCGCCCCCACCCCACCCCTGTCTCTTAAATCTCCTGCATTGGAAGGTGGGTTCTTTACCACTAGCACCACCTGGGAAGGTGAGTACACTTTGTTTTATTAGACTGGTCAAACTCCTCAGAGGGAACTTCTGATCCGCTTTCTTCAGGATGGGACTCTGGTTTGCTGACTGGGAGACGAGGCCAACGAGTCTGAGGATGCAGATATAGTTCAGTTCAGTTCAGCTCAGTCGCTCAGTCATGTCCGACTCTTTGCGACCCCATAAATCGCAGCACGCCAGGCCTCCCTGTCCATTACCATCTCCCGGAGTTCATTCAGACTCATGTCCATTGAGTCAGTGATGCCATCCAGCCATCTCATCCTCGGTCGTCCCTTTCTCCTCCTGCCCTCAATCCCCCCCAGCATCAGAGTCTTTTCCAATGAGTCAACTCTTCGCACGTGGTGGCCAAAGTACTGGAGTTTCAGCTTTAGCATCAGTCCTTCCAAAGAAATCCCAGGGTTGATCTCCTTCAGAATGGACTGGTTGGGTCTCCTTGCAGTCCAAGGGACTCTCAAGAGTCTTCTCCAACACCACAGTTCAAAACCATTAATTCTTTGGCGTTCACCCTTCTTTACAGTCCAACTCTCACATCCATGCATGACCACAGGAAAAACCATAGCCTTGACTAGACGGACCTTTATTGGCAAAGTAATGTCTCTGCTTTTGAATATGCTATCTAGGTTGGTCATAACTTTTCTTCCAAGGAGTAAGCGTCTTTTAATTTCATGGCTGCAGTCACCATCTGCAGTGATTTTGGAGCCCCCAAAATAAAGTCTGACACTGTTTCCACTGTTTCTCCGTCTATTTCCATGAAGTGATGGGACCAGATGCCATGATCTTTGTTTTCTGAATGTTGAGCTTTAAGCCAAATTTTTCGCTCTCCTCTTTCACTTTCATCAAGAGACTTTTTAGCTCCTCTTCACTTTCTGCCATAAGGGTGGTGTCATCTGCATATCTGAGGTTATTGATATTTCTCCCGGAAATCTTGATTCCAGCTTGTGTTTCTTCCATTCCAGTGTTTCTCATGATGTACTCTGCATATAAGTTAAATAAGCAGGGTGACAATATACAGCCTTGACGTACTCCTTTTCCTATTTGGAACCAGTCTGTTGTTCCATGTGCAGTTCTAACTGTTGCTTCCTGACCTGCATATAGGTTTCTCAAGAGGCAGGTTAGGTGGTCTGGTATTCCCATCTCTTTCAGAATTTTCCACAGTTTATTGTGATCTACACAGTCAAAGGCTTTGGCATAGTCAATAAAGCAGAAATAGATGTTTTTCTGGAACTCTCTTGCTTTTTCCATGATTCAGTGGATGTTGGCAATTAGATCTCTGGTTCCTCTGCCTTTTCTAAAACCAGCTTGAACATCAGGGAGTTCACGGTTCACGTATTGCTGAAGCCTGGCTTGGAGAATTTTGAACATTACTTTACTAGCGTGTGAGATGAGTGCAATTGTGCGGTATTTTGAGCATTCTTTGGCATTGCCTTTCTTTGGGATTGGAATGAAAACTGACCCTTTCCAGTCCTGTGGCCACTGCTGAGTTTTCCAAATTTGCTGGCATATTGAGTGTAGCACTTTCACAGCATCATCCCTCAGGACTTGAAACAGCTCAACTGGAATTCCATCACCTCCACTAGCTTTGTTCGTAGTGATGCTTTCTAAGGCCCACTTGACTTCACATTCCAAGATGTCTGGCTCGAGATTAGTGATCACATCATCATGATTATCTGGGTCGTGAAGATCTTTTTTGTATAGTTCTTCTGTATATTATTGCCACCTCTTCTTAATATCTTCTGCTTCTGTTAGGACCATACCATTTCTGTCCTTTATCGAGGCCATCTTTGCATGAAATGTTCCCTTTGTATCTCTAATTTTCTTGAAGAGATCTCTAGTCTTTCCCATTCTGTTGTTTTCCTCAATTTCTTTGCATTGATTGCTGAAGAAGGCTTTCTTATCTCTTCTTGCTATTCTTTGGAACTCTGCATTCAGATGCTTATATCTTTCCTTTTCTCCTTTGCTTTTTGCCTCTCTCCTTTTCATGGTTAACAAAAGAGTCCGAAATGCAGTACTTGGATGCAATCTCAAAAACGACAGAATGATCTCTGTTCGTCTCCAAGGCAAACCATTCACTATCACAGTAATCCAAGTCTATGCCCCAACCAGTAATGCTGAAGAAGCTGAAGTTGAACGGTTTTATGAAGACCTACAAGACCTTTTAGAACTAACACCCCAAAAAGATGTCCTTTTCATTATAGGGGACTGGAATGCAAAAGTAGGAAGTCAAGAAACATCTGGAGTAACAGGCAAATTTGGCCTTGGAATGAGGAATGAAGCAGGGCAAAGACTAAGAGAGTTTTGCCAAGATGGAGAAGCTGTATACAATCAACAAAAACAAGACCAGGAGCTGACTGTGGCTCAGATCATGAACTCCTTATTACCAAATTCAGACTCAAATTGAAGAAAGTAGGGAAAATCACTAGACCATTCAGGTATGACCTAAATCAAATCCCTTATGATTATACAGTGGAAGTGAGAAATAGATTTAAGGGCCTAGATCTGATAGATAGAGTGCCTGATGAACTATGGAATGAGGTTCGTGACATTGTACAGGAGACAGGGATCAAGACCATCCCCATGGAAAAGAAATGCAAAAAAGCAAAATGGCTGTCTGGGGAGGCCTTACAAATAGCAGATATAGAGGTTTCCTTAATCTCTGTTCACTGCTATATGCCCTGCTTTCAGCCATGCCTGATGTCCTCTGTTTTAACCTCCCTGGTTTCACTGGGTCTCATCAGTGGCCCAGCTGCAGAGTGGAGAGGAGACCTGGGGCCAGTTACTTAACGGACTCTCAAAGCAATGGTCCTGTCTTCAGTCTCTCCCACTCCCCTTCCTGCTTCCCCACGCTGCCCCTGCCCAAGCCGCTTGGCCACTCTGTAGTGTAAACTGGGACGGGCTTCAGCTTTCCCACTGCTGCCTTCAGATCCTGTTTTCTGGTGGTTTTCTAAGTTATTTACTACCCCATCTGTTTCTTCCCTTTAAGATCTTACTTCTGTCGCCTCCTTTCCCTTTTCTCTCCATCCTTGTGGGTTTATGCCTTTGTGACAATCACCTTGCTGTCATTTTAGTGGGTTGTGAGGAGGAGCAAAAGCAGGTGCCTGTGTATAATCCACTAACTTTACCTGGAAGACCTTCTATGGGATCATATCTTCTGTTTATGAAGTTCCCTTTCATCCTAAAATTCTTTAAATATTTTTAAAGTACAGAAGTTGAGGGGTTTTTTTTCTAAAGGCAAACATAGTTAACCTGTGTGTTTGATTTCTTTCATTGTTTCCAAAATTAGTCTTTTTCCCATAGTAAGATTGGGTAAATATTTGCTTAGATTTGTCTGAATTAAGGTGGCCAAGGAGTCATGTGGCTTTCTTGGCACCAGCTCCCAGCCTTCTATTGGTGATAAGTCCTAGCTCTCCTTCCAGCGGGTCCCCAGTGCCTTTCAGAATCCCTACGATGGTATCTATTCACTAACATTCTCAGCCAAGGCCTTTTCTTTCTTTCAATGGTATCTCTGTACGCCTTCGACTTTTTCTTTTTTTGGCCATACCAGGTAGCATATGGGATCTTAGTTCCCCATCCAGGGATCAAACCTGTGCCCTCTGCAGTGAAAGTGTGGAGTCCCAACCGCTGGACTGCCAGGAAAGTCCCACTTTACATCTTTTCTGACCTCATATGTCACATCAAAACTTACCTCTCCAGGGTCTTATTTCATTATTCTTTGTTCTTTCTTAGCTAATAAAAGGTACCACAAACTATTTCAGAGGAACTTTACATTTATTGTTAATCTTTACAAGAACCTGGTGTGAGGGATACTATTAGTCCCCTTTCATAGATGAGTAAATTGAGACTGAGAGGTTAAGTCGCCCTTGCTCAAAATCACAAGGCTGCTAAGTCAAAGAGGGTCTCTAGTGTAACAGCTTTTAACTGCTACATAGAAAATCCCATGGGCGGAGGAGCCTAGTAGGCTGCAGTCCATAGGGTCGCTAAGAGTCGGACACGACTCAGCGACTTCACTTTCACTTTTCACTTTCATGCATTGGAGAAGGAAATGGCAACCCACTCCAGTGTTCTTGCCTGGAGAATCCCAGGGATGAGGGAGCCTGGTGGGCTTCCGTTTATGGGGTCGCACAGAGTTGGACATGACTGAAGCGAATTAGCAGCAGCAGCATCAGCAGCAGACTCTCCCTATATGAAAAAGTATTTACTATGCAAACTAACACTGCAAGGAATTAAAAACTTTTAGTGGCTATTTTTCAAGACAATATTTTAACCTGAATAGTGAAAATTTCAAAAACGTCTTTCACTACCATTTAGGGTTAACTTCTTCCATCCATGCCCACAGAATGCAGCATAGATTCGGGATTTTTAACACTGAGGTTAAAGATTATAAAAATAAAACCATCTATGACCGTGAATAGTTCTGTGGAGGTTATGTTATAAACTGTAACTGAGAAAGACTAGGTTTTAAGCAGTGTACTTAGATATGTTGGCGTGTTATTAGACACATACTTGAGCCTATTCCCCATTTCGCCCTTGTGTTTTTCAATTCAAAGAAGGATTTTTATTCTTCATGGAGACAAACGATATCAAAATCACAAGGCATCTTCTCTAGATTATCTCCATCTAAGGTTATGTAAATCATATGCAGTACTTATGATTTAAGACACATTCTTTATCCTTACTTGGCTCAGTTGGTTTCCAAAAAAGAAGAGCAGAAGATTTCAGATCTTCTGCAGAGACGTGGGATGCTCTCTCCTCCAACCCAAGGACATCAAGCTCCTCATCTCTGACACCAAGCTGATCGGATCCCCTACTTTATCTGTCTCTCTCTCTAACACATTTATTAGACCACTCTGAGCCTCATATGTGATAGCAGAATGAATACTACAGTCACGCTCTCTTTGAAGAGTTCACGGCCTAGAGAAGAGACTTAAAACTATAATATACAAGAAAAATCTAAGAAAAACACATTAGAAGATTCAGTCTTATAGGGAGAATATAAACTTTCTCTTTTATGCTTCTAGCCAAAGAATGGAGGTTTCAGAGTCCTTCCTTGGTCACCGTCCCATCTTCATTCCTCCAAACAAACCTGAATCTCCTCATATTCTGCTTTTTCTTCTCAGTAAATGGCATGCAGGTCGTTTTTCAGGCCCCAGATGTCTGCTATTAGCGTCAACATCTGTCTGTTCCTTTCTGCCTCAAATCCAATCCATCGGTAGTTACTTCCAGTTCTAACTCCAAAGCACCTTCAGCAGCCAACCAGTCCCTGCCTCTGCTGCGCCAGGGACAGAGCACCATCGCCTCTCACTTGCACACCCGCAGTACTTCCTGAATAGACTCTTTGCTTCCACTTCTTCCATTTTTGCTCCATGACAACACATTCTTCACAGAGCAGGCAGAGAGCTCTTTTAAAAGTGCACACTGGCTCTGTCTCAGCCATGATGGTGTAACAAGGTCCAGACTTACCTTCCCCCATGACTAGAAAACTGGAAAAATTTTTCAGTTTTCAATTTCAGAAAAACTGAAAACTAGAAATTTGACTGGACAACATCAGACAACTGAAAGCCTAGGACCGTTATCCCTGAGACAAAGGAAACAATAATGTGAGTCATATGGTTGTCCTGGTTACCTGAGGCAGTTTGCAGGCAGCAGAAATCCAAGCATATTGTGGCGGTTTTACTGATTTGAAGAGACAGAGATCAGAGTTTGGCAAGGCTAAGGCAGCACCATTTTAAAAAAGACTTCACTTTTCACATCAAATTACCTTGGTTTCTAGGTCACAAATCAACTGACTGTGGGCAAACTTTCAATTTCAGTTCCCTTTACATATTTATCAGTCATCACATCCTTAAATGTCATCCTAATTTCTATCTCTCTACACAAAGTCTTAAGGTAAGAGTGTTTGTCTCCCAGCCTTGTTCTATTCTGTGTCTTTTGCCTTTCCATACAAGTTTTAGCGTCAGTTTGTCAATTTCTAGAAAAAATCTGTTAGGATTCTGTTTAGAATTATGTAGCATTTACAGATCACTTTTGTAAGGTTGTTTATCTTAATATTCTGTCTTAGAATCCATGATCATGATACAATTCTCTATTTACTTAGTTTTTCTTTAATATCTCTTATTAGTGTTTTGTATTTTTCAGTGTAGAAGTCTTACAGAATTTTTGTAAGTCTATTCTTAAATAGTTTATATTTTTGATGCTACTATATTTATACTTAAACATTAATTTTTGAATTATTTGACAGTAAACAAATATAATTGATTTTTGTATATTGACCTTACATACTATGACCTTAACTTAAGGTTTTAGACCTACTAGCTTTTTTGTACATTTATTTTGTTATTTCTTATAAAGAATCATATCATCTGTGAACAAAGATGATTTTAGTTCTTCTCTTCTATTTGTTAATTCCACTGTGATCAGGGAAATTACTCTGTAAAATTCCAATATTTCTGAGATTTCATGAGACTTGCTTTGTGGCTTGGCTTGTCACCATATTGGTGGGTGTGCTGGAAACACTCTAAAGATAACATGTCCATTGTCTCTGTCTACTATTTCTCATGAAATATTATTTCCCATGAAATATTATTTCCCTTGATGGAATGCTATCATATACCATAACAAATGTGTAATATTTTCCTTTTACTGCTTTTAATGTAATTTCTTTATTTTTATTTTTGGTAGTTGAACTATGAAGTGCCTCGTTGTGATTTCCTTGTATTTATCTCTTTTGGAAATTATTGACCCTCTTCTCAGAGGGTAAATAATCTGC
Organism: Oryx dammah; assembly: GCF_014754425.2. NCBI lineage: Eukaryota > Metazoa > Chordata > Mammalia > Artiodactyla > Bovidae > Oryx > Oryx dammah. Next base: position 26,811,953 of record NW_024070206.1, read on the forward strand.
CTGCAATGTAGGAGACCGAGGTTAGAGCCCTGGATCAGGAAGATCTCCTGGAGAAAGGAATGGCAACCCACTCCCGTATTCTTGCCTAGAGAATTCCATGGACAGAGCAGAATTCCATGGACAAGAATTGGACATGACTCACAATAAATTGTGGAAAATTCTGAAATAGATGGGAATACCAGACCACCTAACTTGCCTCTTGAGAAATCTATATGCAGGTCAGGAAGCAACAGTTAGAACTGGACATGGAACAACAGACTGGTTTCAAATAGGAAAAGGAGTATGTCAAGGCTGTATATTGTCACCCTGCTTATTTAACTTATATGCAGAGTACATCATGAGAAACACTGGACTGGAAGAAACACAAGCTGGAATCAAGATTGCCGGGAGAAATATCAATAACCTCAGATATGCAGATGACACCACCATTATGGCAGAAAGTGAAGAGGAGCTAAAAAGCCTCTTGATGAAAGTGAAAGAGGAGAGTGAAAAAGTTGGCCTAAAGATCAACATTCAGAAAACCAAAATCATGGCATCTGGTCCCATCACTTCATGGGAAATAGATGGGGAAACAGTGGAAACAGTGTCAGACTTTATTTTGGGGGGCTCCAAAATCACTGCAGATGGTGACTGCAGCCATGAAATTAAAAGACACCTACTCCTTGGAAGAAAAGTTATGACCAACCTAGATAGCATATTGAAAAGCAGAGACATTACTTTGCCGACTAAGGTCCGTCTAGTCAAGGCTATGGTTTTTCCTGTGGTCATGTATGGATGTGAGAGTTGAACTGTGAAGAAGGCTGAGCGCTGAAAAATTAATGCTTTTGAACTGTGATGTTGGAGAAGACTCTTGAGTCTCTTGGACTGCAAGGAGATCCAACCAGTCCATTCTGAAGGAGATCAGCCCTGGGACTTCTTTGGAGGGAATGATGCTAAAGCTGAAACTCCAGTACTTTGGCCACCTCATGCAAAGAGTTGACTCATTGGAAAAGACTCTGATTCTGGGAGGGATTGGGGGCAGGAGGAGAAGGGGACAACCGAGGATGAGATGGCTGGATGGCATCACTGACTGGATAGAGGTGAGTCTGAGTGAACTCCGGGAAATGGTGATGGACAGGGAGGCCTGGCGTGCTGCGATTCATGGGGTCGCAAAGAGTCGGACACGACTGAGCAACTGAGCTGAACTGAACTGAACTGAGCTACTAACACTTTCACTTTTGATATGTAAGTAGATTATTTCCACCAAATTTGAGAAAATTTCAACTATTTTTTGTCAGCTCTTTTGGGTCTCATTTGATTTTCTTTTTCATTCTGGAACTCAAATTATACTTGTGTTAGACCACTTAAAATGTCCTTCACACTGAAGAGGTTCTGTTCATTATTTGCAATCTTATTTCCCTTCACTTTTCAGAATGTGTAATTTCTAATATTCTTTCTTTAATTTCACTGACCACGGTGGTCATGAGAATTGTCTCCCAGGCTCCCAGCTCTCAGGAGCACAACTGACTGAGGACTTGAGCTGCTGTTCTCTGAAATTCATCATGTGTTTGTACTGAGCCCACACTTGCTGTGGCCTGCTCCAGCCAAACAGTGAGAGTGGTTCCAAGCATTCCTCTGCTAGTTGACTTGGTCTCAAGGAAACCACTGGTCTTGCTGAACTTTCTAAGTTAACATTAGCAGAAGCTGGGTGAAGGATATAAGGGAAATTTCTGAACTATTTTTGTAACTTGAAAATCTAAAATGTTAAAAGAAATTGCAAGTATCATGAGTTTTTCTTTTAGGATATTAAAAGTGCAAAGCAGTTGAAAAATGTGTAGAGATTTGGTTCGGTCTATTCATTTTTCTAGCGAACAAGAAAATAACAAACAGTGAACTTCTATTACTTTTGTCTGCCTTGTAACCCTTCCTTTTCAGAACTGCTCTTTTCCAGCCCCATGTGCTTATCTATACACACACACACACACACATATATGTATTTGTAACTCAAGTTCACAGCAGCACAATTCACAACAACCTAGAGGGGGAAGCAACGCAAGTGTCCATCGGGGGTGAATAGATAAACACAGCATGGTATATTCATTGAATGTAACACCATTCAGCCCTAAAATAAGAAGGAAATTCTGAGGATGCTGCACCATGGATGAAACTGCGGGACAGCATGCCAAGCTAAACAAGTCCATCACACCCACACACAAAATAGTGCATGATGCCACCTGCATGAGGGACCTGAAGTCGCCAAATTCATAGAGACAGAAAGTAGCTGCCAGGGGCTGGAGGAGCAGGGAATTGTTTCATGAGGATACAGTCTCAGTTTCACAAGAGGAAAATAGTTCTGGAAATGGATGGTGGTAATGCATGCACCAATCCCAAAGAAAGGCAGTGCCAAAGAATGCTCAGACTACCACACAACTGCACTCATCTCACACGCTGGTAAAGTAATGCTCAAAATTCTCCAAGCCAGGCTTCAGCAATATGTGAACCGTGAACTTCCAGATGTTCAAGCTGGATTTAGAAAAGGCAGAGGAACCAGAGATCAAATAGCCAATATCCACTGGATCATGGAAAAAGCAAGAGAGTTCCAGAAAAACATCTCTTTCTGCTTTATTGACTATGCTAAAGCCTTTGACTGTGTGGATCACAATAAACTGTGGAAAATTCTGAAAGAGATGGGAATACCAGACCACCTGACCTGCCTCTTGAGAAACCTATATGCAGGTCAGGAAGCAGCAGTTAGAATTGGACATGGAACAATAGACTGATTCCAAATAGGAAAAGGAATACGTCAAGGCTGTATATTGTCACCCTGCTTATTTAACTTCTATGCAGAGTACATCATGAGAAACACTGGACTGGAAGAAGCACAAGCTGGAATCAAGATTGCCGAGAGAAATATCAATAACCTCAGATATGCAGATGACACCACCCTTATGGCAGAAAGTGAAGAGGAGCTAAAAAGCCTCTTGATGAAAGTGAAAGAGGAGAGTGAAAAAGTTGGCCTAAAGATCAACATTCAGAAAACAAAGATCATGGCATCTGGTCCCACCACTTCATGGGAAATAGATGGGGAAACAGTGGAAACAGTGTCAGACTTTATTTTTGGGGGCTCCAAAATCACTGCAGATGGTGATTGCAGCCATGAAATTAAAAGACACTTACTCCTCGGAAGGAAAGTTATGACCAACCTAGATAGCATATTGAAAAGCAGAGACATTACTTTGCCGACTAAAGTCCATCTAGTCAAGGCTATGGTTTTTCCTGTGGTCATGTATGGATGTGAGAGTTGGACTGTGAAGAAAGCTGAGCACCGAAGAATTGATGCTTTTGAACTGTGGTGTTGGAGAAGACTCTTGAGAGTCCCTTGGACTGCAAGGAGATCCAACCAGTCCATTCTGAAGGAGATCAGCCCGGGGATTTCTTTGGAAGGAATGATGCTAAAGCTGAAACTCCAGTACTTTGGCCACCTCATGCAAAGAGTTGACTCATTGGAAAAGACTCTGATTCTGGGAGGGATTGGGGGCAGGAGGAGAAAGGGACAACAGAGGATGAGATGGCTGGATGGCATCACTGACTCGATGGACGTCTGAGTGAACTCCGGGAGTTGGTGATGGGCAGGGAGGCCTGGCGTGCTGCGATTCATGGGGTCGCAAAGAGTCGGACACTACTGAGCGACTGAACTGAACTGAATGCATGCACAACAATGTAAGTGTACTTAAATGCCACTGAACTGTATACCCAAATATGGCAAATTTTATATTATGTATAATTTATCACATATACACATCCACAGAAAGTTTGTTTAAAAAAAATCGGTAAAAGAAGAATGGAAGTATTGGGGACTTCCCTGGTGGCTCAGCGGTAAAGAATCTGCCTGCCAATGCAGGAGACACAGGTTTGATTCCCAGGTCAGGAAGATCCCCTGGAGAAGGAAATGGCAACCCACTCCAGTAGTCTTGCCTGGGAAATCCTATGGACAGAGGAGACTTGTGGGCTACAGCCCATGGGGTCGCAAAAGAGTCAGACACAACTGAGCAACTAAGCAACAACAGTAAAACAAAAAACAAAACCCAGCCCTTGACAGTCACCTTCAAGCTACTGGGATCTGAGGTCAATCTGATGCTGAAGAAATCAGAGTGTCTAATAGGTCAGAGCAATGTCCATATGCAGACGCATTTCCAAGGGAGCTCAAGCTCAGTCCAGTTCAGTTCAGTTCATCCTCGGCTTTACAAATTGCACTCGTCTCATACACTAGCAAAATAATGCTCAAAATTCTCCAAGCCAGGCTTTCACAGTGTGTGAACAGTGAACTTCCAAATGTCCAAGCTGGATTAAGAAAAGGCAGAGGAATTGGAGATCAAATTGCCAAGATCTGCTGGATCATCGAAAAAGCAAGAAAGTTCCAGAAAAACATCTACTTCTGCTTTATTGACTATGCCAAAGCCTTTGACTGTGTGAATCTCAACAAACTGTGGATAATTCTTAAAGAGTTGAGAATACCAGACCACCTGACCTGCCTTCTGAGAAATCTGTATTCAGGTCAAGAAGCAACAGTTAGAACTGGATATGGAACAACAGACTGGTTCCAAATTGGGAAAGGAGTGCGTCAAGGTTGTGTATTGTCACTCTGCTTATTTAACTTATATGCAGTTATATCATGTGAAATGCCAGGTTGGATGAAGCACAAGCTGGAATCAAGATTGCCAGGAGAAATACCTATAACCTCAGATACCCAGAGAACACTACCCTTATGGCAGAAAGCGAAGAAGAACATCAAGAGCCTCTTGATGAAAGTGAGAGTGAAAAAGTTGGCTTAAAACTCAACATTCAGAAAACTAAGATCATGGCATTTGGTGTCATCACTTCATGGCAAATAGATGGGGAAACAACGGAAACAGTTGACAGGCTTTGTTTTGGGGGTTCCAAAATCACTGCAGATGGTGACTGTAGCCATGAAATTTAAAGACGCTTACTCCTTGGAAGAAAAGCTATGACCAACCTAGACAGCCTATTAAAAAGCAGAGGCATCACTTTGCCGACAAATGTCTGTCTAGCCAAAGCTATGGTTTTTCCTGTGGTCATGTATGGATGTGAGAGTTGGACTGTGAAGAAGGCTGAGCACCGAAGAATTGATGCTTTTGAACTGTGGTGCTGGAGAAGACTCTTGAGAGTCCCTTGGACTGCAAGGAGATCCAACCAGTCCATCCTAAAGGAAATCAGTCCTGAATATTCACTGAAAGAACTGATGCTGAAACTGAAACTGCAATACTTTGGCCACCTGTTGCGAAGAACTGACTCATTTGATAAGCCCCTGATGCTGGGAAAGATTGAAGGCAGGAGGAGAAGGGGACGACAGAGGATGAGATGGTTGGATGGCATCATCGACTCAATGGACATGAGTTTGAGCAAGCTTCAGGAGTTGGTGAAGGACAGGGAAGCCTGGCGTGCTGCAGTCCATGGGGTCACAAAAAGTTGGACGGGTCTGAGTGACTGAACTGAACTGAACTGATTATCACAGAGACCTTTTACCTCTCATTCGTGTTTATGTTGCATTCGATATCTTGCAGGTGGGGTGAATGCATGAAAATATTGGTAAAAGTTGCAGATAGTCTCAGTGAACACTAGATGTCACTCATATCTTTTGTTTGAACAAATGAACAGCCACTGATACTGCATTGTAAAATTGTGTCTTCTCATTTTGTTGATGGTTTTCTTCATCCTGCAAAAACTTTTAAGTGTAATTAAAAGCCCCATTTGTTTATTTTTGCATTTGTTTTTCTTGTCTGAGGGGACAAATCCAAAAAACTATTACTAAGACTTATGTCAAAGAGTGGACTCTCTCTGTTTTCTTCTAGGAGTTTTATTGTTTCCAGACAATATGTTAAAGACCTTACATTTAGGTCTTTAATCCATTTTGAATTTAGGTGTGAGAAAATATTCTAATTGCATTTTTTCACATATAGCTGCCCAGTTTTCCCAGCACTGAAGAGACTGTCTTTTCCCCATTGTATATTTTTGCTTCCTTTTCATAGATTAGGTAACCATAGGTGAGTGGGTTTATCTCTGAACTTTCTACCCTGTTCCATTGATCTATAGTTTTGTTTTTGTGCCAGTACCATACTGCCAGGGAATTCCAAAACTGAGTCTTGAAAGCATTTCTCTTGTGACAATAATGTTTTGTGGGAAATTCCCTGCTGGTCCAGTGGTTAGGACAATACGCGTTCACTGCCAAGGTCCTGGGTTCAATTCCTGGTTGGAGAACTTAGATCCTGAAATCCAAAAAAATATAAAGGAAAGAAAATCAAGAAAGTATTTAATAATAATAATTTTTAAATTTTAAAATAAAATATTTAAATATATTATTTAACACATTAAAATATTTAAAATAATAATAATATGTTTTATTATACTGTGAATGCAACTTCTGCAAATAATTGAAAATTTCATCTTCTTATTTTAATCAAGCAGTTCAGCCTCTTTGCAATTCATTTTATCTGCGCACATCTATTTGACAAGCCTCTGGCTCCAAGGTGATTTTTAGTGATCAAGTTAGAGTGACATTTTCCTCCTTTTCTCAAAGAGAGGTTATTTCTGGCACAATCCTTACTGCGTACAACATAGGGTTGACTAATCTATCAAATTTTCCTATCATTTATTATTAGCTTCGTTAAGGAGATCAACCTTGAGCCTGAAACTAGACAACGTTTGTGTTTTGTTGCCTGACGTAAGAGGGGTTAAGAATCATATTTTAGGGTATTGGAATGGCATGTTCCTGTGCTCTTCAATGTTCCTTTGTCGCTCAGGGTCTCCTGATTCTGGTTACATTGCGCCGTGTACTTTGATCCAATACCTTCCTTCATTCTCTGTTTAGCACAGAGAAGGGACATTTAACACACAGAGCTATCTGAAAATAAGATTTAGGCACCACTTTTAATGCACAGAGTGTTTTGTTCCCAAATGAAAATTAATTTTTTTAATGTTTATGTAAGACTATATATTTATAGGTATGCTGCTGCTACTGCTGCTAAGTTGCTTCAGTCGTGTCTGACTCTGTGCGACCCCATAGACGGCAGCCCACCAGGCTCCCCCATCCCTGGGATTCTCTAGGCGAGAATACTGGAGTGGGTCGCCATTTATATATATAAAACTATATATTTATAGGTATAAAAAGCTTTTATCCTTACTCCAAAAGTTTTTTTCCAAGACTGGATAAAAGAAAGGGGGAAAAACTGTCCAGTTGATGGTAAACACGTTATAAACGGACAGTTATACACTTCTTCCTTCTCGGTATTTTTAAAAAATATTTGTATTGATGTCTTTTTGGCTGCTCTGGGTCTCTGGTGCTGCTCGGGCTTTTCCCTAGCTGTAGCGAGCAGGGACTACCCTCTCGTTACAGTGCATGCGATCCCCATTGCCGTGGGTCCTCTTATTGTGGAGCACGGGCTTCAGGGCACAGGCTCAACAGTTGTGGCACACGGGCTTAGCAGCTCCACGGCATGTGGGGTCCTCCTGGATCAGAGATCGAACCTGTGTCCCCTGCAATGGCAGGCAAATTCTTTACCACCGAGCCATCAGGGAAGCTCTTAATATGTTTTTAATAATATTGGTTACTGGGACTTCTCTGGCAGTCCAGTGGCTTAAGACTTCACACTCCCAGTGCACAAGGCCTGGTTTGAATTCCTGGTCGGGGAAACTAGATCCCACATACTTTGTTTGGCAAACAAAGAGAGAAGATTGCCAAAGATCCCAAGTGCCGAAGCTAAGACCTGGCACAGCCAAATAAATGCGTAAAAATAAATATTAACAATAATTATATTGGTTACCATTTATGGACTATGTTCTATATGTCATTTGCTAAGTTGGACATTTTCTGTGCTTTCTCAGTTAACTTATTTACTCTGTACATCAACCCTATGAGCTAGGTTTTACTCTCCTTTCAGGTGAGGAGATGCAGGTCAGTGATGTTAAGCAACCACCTAAAGTCATGCTGACAGTGTGTGACAGCACAGGGACGCAAACCCAGTTTTTTCTGAACCCAAAGTACATTTCTTTGCTTTTAGCCACCCTGTGCTTTCTTTTATGTCTCTCTCCCCAAAATATCCTCAAGCAGATAATGCCACGAATAACTTAACAACCTTCAAGAATTTGGGAGATTCTGAATCATCGGCATTTTCCGTCACTTTCAATGAGTTAGTATAAAATGTAATGAAACGTGGAGGATTCAACTGAGTCGAGTGGACAATTTTAGAAAGCACTTACCAGATTGTCTTTAAAAATACAAGAAAGAAACAGACATACAAAGTATTTTTCAAAATCAACCAGAGAGATTAGATACCCTTTGTAGTACTAAAAAAAGTCTTTCCCCATTAGCTACATTCTGTGTTCACGAGAGTTGATATAAAAGCCAAAATCTGATAAAGAACTCAGTTTTTATTGTGAAGTAGGGAAGAATCCTGTAGATGTCGAAGAGCCTAACAAACCTCAAGGACTGTTAGTCCTCTGCCCAGACTGCTAGGGAAAACTATGAAAGTTTACTTTGGATAGATATGCTATAGACAAAAGGTTTGAAAGATCTGAAAGGACAGATGATCACAAGTGAAGTCAGTGGACCATATGGGAAGTCCCAAAGAGGTGCTATACTGACGTGCTATACAAGTCAATTTATGACTGCAGCTAACATCTTAAAAAAAAGAATAAACATAAATGTAATTAGCAATAGTTAATTCATTAATTTAGTTGCCAAATGTTAGTCTTAATTCCTGTTATCCTCTAGAAGGTTTGCTTTATTTATTTAATAAATGTTGGATAGGAGATGCAAGTTTCACTGAAGAGTGACATATGATTCATTTAAACTGTCACCAGAATTAAAGACATGTATAACTTAATTTTTCATCCCTTATTTTACACCCAGGGAAAATGTTAAAATCAAATTTTGATTTGATCACCAAATATTTTTTCTTCCTCACAATATCAGCAGTGAGATTCAGTCGTAACCAAAAAACAGCAACAACTAGCACCCTGGAAACTAGATGCCACACAAATGAATGGGAAATTAATTTCATCCTGATTATAAGACAGCTTAAATTTATAATTATATAAATTATGCACTCTAAAGGCAAGCTCTATAGAACTTTTAATAACTATTGGGTGTTTCAAATGAAAAATACTCTGTTCATCATCTAAGTAAGAAGGAAAAAAAAAACTATGTCAACCTATAACCCTTTAAGAAGTCAGGATTTTAGAGGGGAAAATGCATAGGCTTAAAAATAATACTTGGAACGAGCTTTGAATGATGTAGGTTTTCCTTCCTTCAAACCAAGCATGGCAGTGCTATTAAGGGAAGTAACACCTGTTTAAAGGATGTTAAGAAAGTAAAATTTTGTTTTGTTTCACACCACTAGCCTAACATTGCAGCCTGAGGTTGGTCAGATGACACCTTTTGGAATTACGGTGGCAGATGCTAGTCTGTATAGAGTCCCAAGAGAATTCTAGACTCTGGGCTTAAAATCTCAGTTTCTCTTTGATATGGAAGGTTAGAGGAACCTCCCCGCCTGTCCTCAAACCCTTCATCTCATCATTTCTCACCCAAAAGTCAGGTTCAGCAGAAACCCATTCAATTTTTCTTTATTCTCTTTTTAGTCGATCTTCTTTCTTTCAATTTCATGTCTCTTTATTTGTAATATATTTTTCTCTCATCATATTTGTCTTCTTTACCTATATTCTCTTTTATCCTTTTATTTCCCAATAATTTGAAGCCCACATTTGTTTAGTAATTACAGAATGGGCTCTGCATTTAAAAGAGGATGTCATTTCTCCTGCATATCACCAGCAAAAAATCATGTGATAGCTATGTCATTGGGACCTATTGAACTTTATAGCTCAGTTTCAATCACTAACCATGGTTAAACTTTATTTAGACAGCATTTAACTGTGTTGAAAGCTACTTTACTTTTTAAAAAATGTTTTTGTATACTGCTTTCCTAATGTATATGATCTTTTTTGATGTTACAGTAGATTGGTTAAAATTTGTTGTTGTCGCTGTTTTCTTTGAAAATAGTGTTGATGCACATGTAAGTCATGGTCCCAGATGGCAGCCAGTAGGAGCTCCGACGGAGAAGGCAATGGCAACCCACTCCAGTACTCTTGCTTGGAAAATCCGGTGGACGGAGGAGCCTGGTAGGCCGCAGTCCATGGGGTCGCGAAGAGTCGGACACGACTGAAGCAACGCAGCAGCAGCAGCAGCAGCAGCAGCAGGCGCTCCGAACATGGAGAGAAGGCACACTGCAGAATTGCTGAACAACAACAAAGGCAATAATAAGGTAAAGCAGCCCAGGTACTTAAAGCTCCCAAAGTAGCTTTAATTAGTGAAGACTTGACTATACACTCATTCACTCTGAATTTGAAAATGGATCATACTTTAAATCTGACCGCAGCCTCATAGCCCATTCTGCCTTATCTTGGCACAAAGTTCCAATATTCTGGAAGCAACAGCAGCATAAAAACTGAGGCTAACACAATGACAGGTTCTAGGGTTCCTTATGTTATGTTCCTTATGTTGTTTCATCCACATACAACAATCCTTTAGGGAAATGGATACTGTTACCAAGATCTCTCCTCTTCTAGAAATTGTGTATGTGCTCAGTCATGTCTGACTCTTTGCAACCCTTTGGACTGCAGCATGCCAGGCTCCTCTGTCCATGGTATTTTTCAGGCAAGAACACTGGAGTGGGTTGCCATTTCCTTCTCCGGGGGATCTTCCCTACCCAAACCCACTTCTCCTGCATTGCAGGCAGATCTGTTACTGCTGAGCCATCAGGGAAGCCCCTTTCTAGAAACTATGGGTTGGACTATGAGTAGCCTATTAAGTTCTGACACATAGAGAATCATTCCATGGTTTCTGAGGGGACATATGTCCCCACGAGTGTGTCTGAGAGTCATTCTTCCGTTCATTCCACAAGTATGTGCTGGGTACAGGCACACATGATACAAATGGGAGCAAGACACCGCAATCTCTTTGCTGCAGAGTCTAGTCAGAAACATCTGGCTTTATACTTGGAAATATAGTCAAGAATTTGAACCCTTTGAATCCACTCAGTTTGTTTCTAATCCTGCTTCCACAAAACAAAGTTATTTTGATGGTTCATCCTTTTCTTCAAAGAACTCACCTTAGAAATGAAAATAATAGTAATAATGACTGATAATTAATTAGTACGTATTATATTCCAGGTATTGTGCTAAATATCTCATATGTACTTTCTCATTTAATCCTTAGAACAATTCATGAGGTATATACTGTCACTATTATTCCCTGTTTTACAAAAAAGGGCTCTAATTTAAAATTAGCACAGATTTTTTTTTCTGTCATGTAGCTCTTTAACAGAACTGTGTAATCTGGGATTTTTCATTACTCTGAGGGGGCTATCATGTTCATTTCTATTCCCACTCCAGGCCAGATTACCCATATTTGTTGATTGGTTTTAATAAATACTTTCAGTTGCTTATTCACTTAATTAACATGTGGCTAGCGTGTTGTGTTGCCCTGTGGTCACCACCATCATATCATCTGGCTTCTAGCTTCCAGCTTCTAGTGAAATACCACTAGATGCTTTTTTTCCTGTATTTTTCTTTTGAGGTGACAGGCTCACTCAAGCTGAACTTTTGATTCTAGATTCTCTCCAGGCAATTCTCAACCAACTGGCATCTCACCCACTTAATGACTGACTTGTACAACCCCATCCACTTTCCCATTCAAGACTGCCAAGTTTGGCCCCATCATTGATGTCCTAACTTCCCCCATGGTGACAACCACCAAAGTTAATGTTCAGCTTGTGTCTAATTTCCTGAGGAGGGAGTGGGGACAAGGATGCAAACAGTATCTGAAGAGAATAGAAATAAAAGAGTGTTTGCTTCTGTAATGGTGAGTATACATTAAAGCTAAATAATTGTTACTTATTATAACTAAGTCATTATGTTTATAGTTCAGTCGCTAAGTCATGTCCAGCTCTTCGTGACCCTGTAGACTGCAGCACACCAGGCTCCCCTGTCCTTCACTATCTCCCAGAGATTGCTCAGGTTCATGTCCATTGAGTCAGTGATGCCATCCAACCATCTCTTTCTCTGCCACCCGCTTCTCCTTTTGCCTTCAATCTTTCCCAACATCAGGGTCTTTTCTAATGAGTCAGCTTTCACATCAGATGGCCAAAGTATTGGAGCTGCAGCATTAGTCCTTCCAGTGAATATTTGGGGTTGATTTCCTTTAGGATTGACTGGTTTTGATCTCCTTGTAGTCCAAGGGACTCTTAAGAGTCTTCTCCAGCACCACAATTCAAAAGCATCAATTCTTCAGTGCTCAGCCTTTTTTATAGTCCAACTCTCACATCTGTACATGACTACTGGAAAATTGACTAGACAGAATATGCTGTCTAGGTTTGGCATAGCTTTCTACCCAAGGAGTAAGTAAGTGTCTTTTAATTGCATGCCTGAGGTCACCATCTGGAGTGATTTTGGACTCCAAAATGACTATGACTTATCATTAAATTTGTTTTCTATTTCAAATTCTCCAAAATGTGAAGGTCTTTATTCTTGAAGTTCATCAAGCTCTAATGGCACAAGAAACAAGAATAAAATCTAGCTTTCAATAGGATGGTTTATAGCACATTAATCAGCCCTTTCAAATCTGCCTGAAGCAAAGCTTAAGGAGAATTCTTTTGGTGATGCTATTTCACCACAAGTTATGCTTGTCATGACTTCCAGTGTTTACATAAGAATAAAAAAAGATGACCCTGCACTCTCTTAGACATCACATTTTGCCCATCCAGATCTTTACCATAGTGCATAAAAAATAAATACAATTTAACAGCTCAGAAAGTTGATCACATTTGAAAGCTCTTTTATAAAGCTCTAAAGGACATAGCAGGTGGGACACTCATGGAGACATGGGCTATTTTTTCCTGCCCAGAATCATTAACACTTCTGTGAGTAACCATGTCCGGATTTTCCTTTGGAACAGCATCCCTGTACCTTTCTCAATGGGCGTGGTCTGCTAGCAAGGAGCGACCCTGTCTCTGCCTCTTTCCTGTTCAAGACTTGATCACAGGACCTACGCCTTATTAGTGAGAGTTGCTGTGACTGGTTCAGGAGTGAGTATATGACCCTCTCCAGGCCAAAGGGAGTCAGCCTTGGGTAGTTTCTAAAACAATGGAGAAAAATATGCATTCTTTCTGCCCAGTTTACCAAGCTGGTCAGATGTACCTTCTATTGTTGCTGGCCACCTTCGCTAAAACCGCCTGAGCTCATTCTCTCAGAGGAAGGCCGGGCCAAGAGATGGAGACTGACTTCTGATGATGTTGCACCTAAGCACCTAAGATCAAATGTGCTTCCAAATCTTGCTGTATCCTTAGCTTCTTTGTTTAGGTTGAGGGAAAAAAAAATCTTTTTGTTTAAGAATTTGAATCGAGATGCTATTGCTTTCAGCCAAAACATTTCTAACTAACGCAGAGAGTAGGGCTTCCCTGGTGGCTCAGATTGTAAAGAATCTGCCTATAATCCAGGAGACTGGGGTTTGATCCCTGGATCAGGAAGATCCCCTGTATGGCAACCCACTCAAGTATTCTTGCCAGGAAGAGTGCCATGGACAGAGAAGCCTGGTGATCTACAGTCCATGGGATTGCAGACTCGGACCCAACTGTGACTAACACACAGACACACACGCGCGCACAGACACACACACAAAACGCAGAGAGTAAAGATGGAGAGAATACATAATAGAGTTAACTTGTTCTCCAGGAAATGATAATCTGCTTGGAAAGGAGAGGTAGCCAGCACATACGCAAATAAGCAGATATTTAAATGTCAAATTAGATGGTGCAGACTTTAAATGCTCTATCACTTTAGCAAATGCAGAGATCAACTTCCTTTGAAGTCCCTGGGAGAGGAGGTAATGGAGAGGTAGAAATTGAGCTTGCCTTAAAAGACAGGTAGGAATTTGAATAAGTAAAAAAAGATCAAGGGAGGGAATTCTCTGTAAGAAGAGCCTGAAGGCAAAACCCTAAACTGCAAACGGTGCATGTAGAGAGTGGAGGATAAGAAGATCAGGCAAAGTGGAATGGAGGTTTAGGGTCAGAGGTCACTTATAGCAAAGCTGCAGAGGTGAACAGGACCAGGTGTTGTTGGCCTTGAATACTGAGCAGAAAATTTGTAGTTTTTAGAGGGTAGGCATTAAGGAACCACTATATAACTCTGAGTGGTGATTAAATATTACACAGGAACATTTATCTGACAATTCTATGAATGACTGGGTAGGTTGGGAATATGGGGGACACTGAAGTCAGTGTGACTAGATATACAGCCACCGTAGTAGTTAAATATAATTGTTCTGCATTGCAACCCCATGGATTGTAGCCTGGCAGTCTCCTCTATCCACGGGATTTTCCAGGCAAGAATACTGGAGTGGGGTGCCATTTCTTCCTCCAGGGGATTTTCCCAACTGAAGGATCTAACCTTTGTCTCCTGTGTCTCTTGCACTGGCAGGCAGATTCTTTACCACTGAGCAACTGGGAAGCCCCAAACACAATAATAACATAATTATTGCCATAACATAATTGGCATAATAGATCTGCCTTATTATTATTAGGAGGACTTTCACTGCCTTGGTTAAATTTGCTCCTAGGTATTTTATTCATTTTGATGCAACTGTAAGTGGGATTGTTTTCTTAATTTCTCTTACTGATAGTTCATCATTAGTGTCTAGAAATGCAACAGATTTTTGCATATTGATTTGGTATTCTACAAATCATTTTAGAAAGAATAGAATATTTGCAATTTGCAGTGCAGGAGACTGAGGTTTGATCTCTGGGTCAGGAAGATTCTCTGAGTCAGGAAGATCCCCTGCAGAAGGAAACGGAAACCCACTTGAATATTCTTGCCGGGAGAGTCCCATGGACAGAGGAGCCTGGTGGGCTGCAGTCCATGAGGTTGCAGGGTCAGACACGACTGAGAGACTAACACACTTGGTATTCTACAACTTCACTGAATTTGTTCACTAGTTCTAAGTTTTTTGATTGGAGTCTTTAGGGTTTTCTCTATGTAATATTGACTTCGGTAATATTAAGTCATCTGCAAATAGTGATACTTCTTTCTTTTCAATGAGGATGCCTTTTCTTTCTTTTCCTTGCCTAATTTCTCTGGCTACAAATTCTAATATTATGTTGAAAAAAATTGGTAGGAGTGGGTATCCTTGTCTTATTCCTGATTTTTTTAACATCACACTATTGAATGTGATGTTAATTGTGGGGTTGTATCTTAATTTATTTAAAAATAATTTTGGCTCATGAGAATGATGAGATGATGAAACATAAAGCATCCTTAAGTTCTTTTTCAAAGTCCTTAACGATATAGTTGTTGTTTATTCGCTAAGTTGTGTCCAACTCTTTTTTTACCCCATGGACTGTAGCCCACCAGGCTCCTCTGTGCGTGGGATTTCCCAGGCAAGAATACTGGAGTGGGTTGCCCTTCCCTTCTCTAGGGGATCTTCCCGACCCAGGGATCGAACCCACATCTTCTGCATTGGCAGGCCGATTCTTTACCACTGAGCCACCAGGGAAGCCCCCAACAACACAGTAGCTCTACATTAAAAAAGCTAACTGAAATAACTATAATGTTAGAAAACGTGAGCACATCAAATGTTTGTACCAACATCAGGATGTTCCAAGGTTTATTAACTAGTTTGGCTTTTTAAAAATACATAAGCTACACTCTGCCGCATCTACTGCGAGAATGAAGACCATTCTCAGCAATCAGACTGTCGACATCCCAGAAAATGTGGACATTAACTTGAAGGGGTGGACAGTTATTGGGAAGGCCCCCAGAGGCACCCTGCGGAGGGACTTCAATCACATCAATGTGGAACTCAGTCTCCTTGGAAAGAAAATAAAGAGGCTCCGTGTTGACAAATGGTGGGGAGACAGAAAGGAACTGGCCACTGTTCACACAATCTGTAGTCACGCACAGAACATGATCAAGGGTGTTACACTGGGCTTCTGTTACAAGATGAGGTCGGTGTATGCCCACTTCCCCATCAACGTTGTTATTCAGGAGAATGGTTCTCTTGTGGAAATCTGAAATTTTGGGGGTGAAAAATACATACGCAGGGTTCGAATGAGGCCAGGGGTTGCCTGTTCAGTATCTCAAGCCCAGAAAGATGAGTTGATTCTTGAAGGAAATGACATTGAACTTGTGTCAAATTCAGCTGCTTTGATTCAGCAAGCTACCACAGTTAAAAACAAGGATATCAGAAAATTTTTGGATGGTATCTATGTTTCTGAAAAAGGAACAGTTCAGCAGGCTGATGAGTAAGATCTCAGTGATCCTGCTGCAGAAACGACAAGATAGCACTCAGTTGTGATATTTTAAAGAGACAATAAAAACTCTTGATTTAAAAAAAAAAATACATAAGCTACAAACCAACATGATTTACTTGGCACCTGGTTTCCCTGCATCAGCCAATTAAAGCCACAGTTCCCATCAAGAATTTCCAACAGAAGAAAAGCAAAAGCAAATAATAGTTGCTAAGTCGTGTCCAACTCTTTTGTGACTCCATGAACTGTTGCCAGCCAGGTTTCTCTGTCCATGGGATTTCCCAGGCAAAAATACCGAAATGGGTTGCCATTTCCTTCTCCAGGGCTCTTCCCAACCCAAGGATCAAACCCCCATCTCCTGCATTGGCAGGTGGATTCTTTACCACTGAGGCACCTGGGAAGTCCCCCCAAAACAAATAATACAAAAGCCAGTTTAACTATTATCTCTGAAATGTCTTTTATCTATCCCCAACTTTCAATTTCCATCAACCCTGTTCAAGTTAGTCCCTAACATCTCTGTTCTGGGTTATTGAATGGGATTCCTCCTTGTTTCTTTGCCTTCCTTTTCTCTCTTTCCAATTCAACTCATGTATTGCTGCCAGATAATCTTCCTAAATTGCAGGTCAGGTCATACCAGTACCCAGCTCCAAAAAGTTCACCATTTCCCATTGTTTTCCAAAAGCTTTAATGGAGTTTTTGAGGTCATCCAAAGGTATATCTTCAACTTCCCTGCCCAGCCTTATTTCTCAGCACTCCTTGCTTGCACTGCATACACCATCAGATCAGATTATGCTTTCCTTCCTGGACAAGGACATAGGTTTTCTGCCTGTCTGCCTTCAACTCACACAATTCCTTTACCTGGACTATCCACCACACTGATCTCTCTACCTGCTAAAATTCTCCCAGTTCCTTCCAGATCTGACACTAAAAGACTATAAAAAATTGTTTCCCTCTAAAGCCCATATCTTCTCTTTCCTCAGGGTTCCCACAGCTTTCTGTTCCAACCTCTTAGAGCACATGTCACTCACATTCAGTCTTCTACACAATAGCTGAATATCTTTCTTGCTCCAACTTGACAATGAACAGTTTGAGAGACTGGATCTTGTTCATGTTTTATCCTCCATTTGTTATTGTTTAGCTGCTAAGTCGTGTCTGACTCCTTTTGACCCCATGAACTGTAGCATGCCAGGCTTCCCTGTCCTTCAGTATCTGCTGGAGTTTGCTCGAATTCATGTCCATTGAGTCGGTGATGCTATCCAACCATCTCATTTTCTGCCGCTCTCTTCTCCTTTTGTCTTCAAAGTTTCCCAGCATCAGGGGCTTTTCCAATGAGTTGGTTCTTTGCATCAGTTGGCCAAAGGATTTCTATTCTATTCTAAAATGATATTGTTTTTTCATGAAATGTCACATAGGACTGTGTTCTGAAAACTTAGTTTGAAATAAGAATGCCTTTTCTGGCTTAAAAAATGCTATGAGTCCTCATTTGTACACTAAATGTATATTTGTAGATGTATATGAAACAATTATTTTGCTAGAGCTAATTAGCCAATCATGTGACTTTTATATATTGCAAACTTGAAGAACATGTTCACTTTCATCCTCAAGTAATCCAAACCAAATTGTAGTTATGGGTAAATCTGTATGGTACCAGAATACTGAAATTGTGCCAAATATATACTTGAAGCCCAGTAATTTTTTTGATATTAATTTTGTAGTTTCTTGATTCTCTAGTGTTTTCTCCAAAGATCCTGCCTTTAAGACAACTTTTTGTGTTTAAATTTGCCCATTAAATAGATTCTGTTTGATATATGGTAGAAAATTACCTGATTAAATTAATAGCTGTCTAAGAAAAATTATCTTTTAATTAAATGAAGCCTAGAGAGCTTTATTTAATTGAGTTTGCCATCTGATAACTGCAAGAGAGTTTCTTTTTTTTCAAAGAGACCAAAAAAAAAAAAAAAAAAGTGAAGTCACATTTGTTTGTTGGTTTCAAGAATCTGCAAACACTTTTATGTTAGGAAAAAAACTCACCCTACACTGAGATGTCACAGCCTCTGAGGTTTTGTAAGACCCCTGCTGACTGACCCTACCCTTGACCTTAGCTCTAAAGCCCAACTCCATTTTGGCATGTTGATGTAGAGAATTTATTTATGTTAACAGTAGGGAGTCAGAATTCCAGGAACATTCTTACAAGAATCTGATGCATTCTTACAAAAATCAGATCCATTTACCAAGCCTCCATTAACACAGAGAGTGGGTTCTAGCGAAGGGTTGCTGTCAAGGCCTATGTGGATATGGTTTAACTCTAAGCAGTAGGACCTGGAAGGGTGTGAAAGAGTTCCACTAGAAATGGCCTTTTGATCATCAAGGAAAACAAGAAAATAGGTGTATTTTCATAGAAGATACCTTTTGGTAAAGGGAGGGGAGTGATCCTGTAAATAATTGGTGCATGCATGCTCAGTTGCTCAGTCTTCTCTGACTCTTTGTGACCTCCATGGACTGTAGCCTGCCAGGCTCCTTTGACCATGGGATTTCCCGAGCAAGAACACTGGAGTGTGTTGCCATTTCCTCCTCTAGGGGATCTTTCCAACCCAGGGATCAAACCCAAGTTTCTTGTGTCTCTTGCACTGGTAGGTGGATTCTTTACCACTGGATCACCTGGAAGCCCTATAAGTAAGTCAGATAATATTTATCAAAGCAGAGAGGCAGTCTTAGGGCCAATTCTCCACTTAATCTACCTGCCTCTATCTGTTGATTCCTATTCTTTCTCATGAATCCTGCTAATTTTATTGTAGGACTGTAAGGTGCAATTTACTATGCATTTTTACTTTTTAAAATGCTTTATTTTAAAAATTTGAATGTTATAACATGTTCATTAAACATTTGTAGTATGCTAAAAAGTACACAAGGGAAAAATTAAAATTTCTAAACACATTTACTAGTAATAATTTAGTAAATTAGTTTTCTTGAGGGGGGAGGGACAGTTTCTTTTTATATACAATTTTCTCATGTTTTAAAATATACTACTTCATTATAAAATTTTTTCTTATTGTTTAATACATTTTCACAAGATTTTATTATAAAAATTTAGAAGCATAAGTCAAAAACATTTTACTATGAAGAACCATATTCTCATTGCTTATATTCATAAATATAGTTAACATTTAACTGTATATGTTTTGTCACATATCTATTAATATCACCCTATCCATCTATCAGTCCATTTTTATGTATTTCAAATTAAACTTATAGATATTGATTTCATAAACAGTCCTTATAGTGAAATAGTATTTTCTTTTAAATTATGTCCCTATTATTGACTGATTGCTCAGTTGCCATTTTCTACTAGCTTACATGAGACCTCATAGGAAGGTTATATTTCTGTGGTTTAATATTAGTTTCTGGCTAAAGAAGAAGAAGAAGACTAAAAAGACAGATAAGGACCATCTTATGGAAGGCTTTGAATACCAAAGAAATTACA
Organism: Oryx dammah; assembly: GCF_014754425.2. Classification (NCBI taxonomy): domain Eukaryota; kingdom Metazoa; phylum Chordata; class Mammalia; order Artiodactyla; family Bovidae; genus Oryx; species Oryx dammah. The sequence continues at coordinate 26,831,783 of NW_024070206.1, forward strand.
GCAAAATGTAGTGTGACAGCTGCATTCTTGGAATCAAATAGATCAGACAATTGTTAGATAACTGCTCCTGGAAAAAGTTCTAAGCTTCTCTGAGGCTCTGTTTCCTCATATGTTAAGTGACAAGAGTATTATTTGTCCTATGGGTAATTGTGAGGGTTAAGTTACACGTATGAACTCTATCTGTATTTCATAAATAGGAGATTTCCAAAAACAATAGTTTCATGACAAATTCAGAAAAAAAATTCCTTGGAGGTTTTACAATAATAGTACAGAAACGTGATCAGATCCAGATTTTAGGTAGCTTAATCTTATAGAATTATGTGTGGTGGATAAGAGTTAAGGGAGAAGTTACAGAGAGGTAGATTTAATTCAATTTAACATTTACGGAGTTTGTATGAAATGCAGGGCACTATGATAGATGCCTTGGAAATACAAGCAGAAATCTTGACAGGTACCCTAAAGGCTTGTAATAGGTAAGACGATCATGAAGACAAGCTATAAAACTGAGCAGAAGTCATCAGTTTATCCAATGAATATTTATTTTGCTCCCACCCTATGCCAATCACCGTTCTAGGTGCTGAAGATAAAGCACCAAGAAAAACACAGACAAAATTCCTTTCCCTCATTAGCACACATTCTAGTGGAGAAGACATATAATGTACAAATAAATAAGTAATAAAATATAGATTGTAATAAGTACCTTGAAGAAAAACAAAGCAATATGAAGGGATAAACTGTACAGTAGCGATGAGGGTGCTATATTAGATAGCTTCTGAGAATGTGCTGTTTAAGCAGAGAACTGAGAAAGATTAAGAAGTAAAACGTGCTACTCTCTGAGTGAACAGATTTCTAGGTAGCTCAAATGGCAAAGACAGGAGGCAGGAATGCCCTGGGGGAACACCAGGGAGGATAATACACGTGATTGGAATGGAGAGAGAAAGAGGGACGCAGTAGGAAGTCAGGTTGGAGAGCTGGTCTCAGGTAGGGCCATTTATGGGGCTTCGCAGGCAGCGCTAGTGGTAAGGAACCCACCTACCAAAACAGGAGACGCGAGGGACCCAGGAGACACGGGGTCAATCCCTGGTTCAGGAAGATCCCCTGGAGGAGGGCACAGCAACCCATTCCGGTTTTCTTGCCTAAAGAATCCCATGGACAGAGGACCTGGCAGGCTACAGTCCATAGGGCTGCAAAGAGTCAGACAGACTGAATGGACTTAGCCTGCATGCACGAGGACTGAGTAGCCTTGTTGTGCTCAGTGTACCCCCAGGGTGCAGAATTAAGAAAGACTCTCCCAGGATGGTGGAGATGCGGGGTTGGCTCCTGAAAGCAGTGCTTCCTTACACATTGCACCTCAGAGGCCTTAATCCCCCACAGTCCCAGCTCTGTTACTCGAAGATGAGGTAAATGAGCACGTCGGCTGAAGAAACCGCAAGAGCACAGGGAGGAGATATAAGAGACTGGCAAAAAGATGGCTGCAGTTGTCTGAACAAGAGGAGTTACAGGTGTTGGGAAACCAGAGAAACTTCTAGGCTGCTAGTTAGGCCCAGGCAGCTCCCTATCTTCTCCTTTTCTTGTGTGGGGGAGGGGAGGAGGCCCCAAGGGTAGCCTTCTTGTCTTTCCTTTTTATGTTGTCATTGTCCCTGAATTCTTTTGTCATTTTCTTTAACAATACTGACTGTGGTGTCTTGGAATTTCCACAAATTCCTTTGTCCTCAGATGCCCAAAGGCGAACAACCTGGTCCTTAGGTTTTGTGGAGTTTACTGTTAATCACTAAAGAATCTAATAAATATAGAGAAACGACAAAGTTAAGAAATTCCTAATACACAGGCTATGAAAAAAGCTCATACAATTTAATATTTTTAAAAATGAATACTTTGATTTTTAAATAGGCAGATCTGAGTAAACTTTTTCTCAAAGAACACATACAGACTGCCAACAGGTACATGAAAAAAATGTTCAACATTGCTAATCAGGGGAACGAAAATCAAAACCACAATGAGATACTACCTCACACCTGTCAAAATGGCTGTTGTCAAAAAGACAAGAGATAACAAATGCTGGCATGGATGTGGAGAAAAGAGAACCATTGTGCACTCATGGTGGGAATATGAACTGATACAACCAGTATGGAAAATAATATGGAGGTTCCTCAAAAAATTAAAAATAGAACTACCATATATCCAACAATTCCCCTTCTGGGTATTTATCTGAACAAGATGAAAACACTAACTTCAAAAAATATATATACCTTCACATTCATTGCAGCGTTATTTGCAAGAGCCAAGATATGGAAATATATATGGAAATGATATATGTCCATTGACAGATGAATAGATAAAGAAATGTGATCTATATCTATATAAAATGGAATATTATTCAGCCCAAAGAAGGAAATCTTGCCCTTTGCAACAACAAGGATGTACGGTGAAGGTGTTATGCTAAGTGGAATATGCCAGACAAAAACAAAATATTAAATGGATTCTTTACCGCTGAGCCACTGGGGAAGCCCAGGTATGTGTTTTCTTACATTACCCAAATCATCACTGCATGGGCATGAGGAATCTTAGTTCCTTAATCAGTGATCATGCCCCCTGCAGTTGGAAGCACAGAGTTTTAACCACTGGTCTCCCAGGGAAGTCCCTCAATTGTCTCTTCTATTTATTTTTGGTCTATGAGATCTATCCAGTTCTTTGAGAAATGCGTTAAAAAAATTTTAACAAATTCTTCTTTTAGCCCCACTCGTTATTTATTTAAATATTTTGGTGCTACAAATGTACACTTTGGAATTAGCACATTAGGGTTTGAGTTCCGCGTCATCTATTGCTGTGTGGCACATGCTGAGAACACTTAATCTTTCTAAGCCTAGTTCCTCATCTGCAGAACGGAAGTGTGAGCTACAGTCACTCCAAAGTGTTGTAAGGATTACTTTAGGAAATCCTCAGTTGAGTGCTTGGCATGTAGTGAGTGTATAATAAATGTCTGCTACTCTTCCAAGTAAATTGGTTTTATTGTCCTGCTTGATACTTACTTTTCAATCATGAATTTCACTTTGATTTTATATTGCTACTGTTTTCCCCCCCACATGTGCTTGTAACCTTAATAGCCCGTCCATTTATTTTCAATATTTCCATGTTGTTTTATTTTGGGTCTAATGTATAAGGAAAATATAGTTACATTTTCTTGTTTCAAAGATTTTTGTCTTTCACTAAGGAAATCTAGCTCACTTAGTTTATTGTTATTAATGCTAAGAATGCATATACCAATGTCGAACCCATGTCTCCTACATCGGCAGGTGGATTCTTTACTGCTGAGTCACCTGAGCAGCTCAGTCTACCTCCTATATCACTATGGACCTGCCTATTTTGGATATTTCACATCAGTGGAATCATACAATATATGACCTTTAATGCCTGGCTTATTTCATTTAGCATGTCTTCAAGGTTCATCCATTTTGGAGCATGTATCAGTATTTCATTTTTTAAAAACTGCTGAATAGTGTTCCCTTGCATGGATAGGACACATGTTGGTTATCCATGCATTGGCTGATGGGCATTTGCATTGTATCCACCTTTTGGCTGCTATGGATAATGCTGTTGTGAACATTCATGTACAAGTTTCTGTGCAAATATATGTTTTAACTTCTCTGGGGTATACATCTCCGAATGGAATTATTGGATCATATTGTAACTCTATTTTGAGCAACTGCCAAACTGTTTACCACAGAGTTACACCATTTACATTCCTACCAGCAATGTATAAGGGCTCCATCTGTTATTATAGCTTAACCAACATCTGTTATTACAGCTTAAAAAATGTTCTAAATCTCTTTTTTTTTAATCTCTTTTTTATTATTATGGTTAACTATGGATAACATAGTCACCATTTCAAACATTTTAAGTGTACATTCTAGTGGGATTAAGGATATTCACATTGTTGTACATTCATCACCACCATCCATCCCAAGATTTTTTCATTTTCCCAAACTGAAACTTTAACCTTAACCCTAAACCTAACTGTATCCATTAAACAACAACCCACCATGATCTCGTGCCCGCTTCAGGGTCCTCATCCCCTACCCAACTATCATTCATTCTAGTTTCTGTCTCTAGGAATTTGACTGTTCTAGGTATCTCATATAAGTGTGTTTGTATTTGCATATACAGTATTTGTCCTTTTGTGACTGGTTTATTGCCATTAGCATAATGTCTTAAGGTTCATCCACATTGTTATATGTGTGAGAATTTTGTTCCTTTTCTTGCTGAATAACATTCTATTCTATATATCTTGTCATTAAAAAAAAAAAAGTAGCCATCCTAGTGGATATAACATGATATATCATTGTCGTTTTGATTTCTGTTCCCCCTGTAGCTAATTAAGCTGCACATCTTTTTGCATGATTATTGGCCATTTATATGTCTTCTCTGGAGAAATGTCTATTCAAATCCTTTGTCTATCTTTCATTGGATTATTTGTCTTTTCATTGTTGAGTTGCAAGAGTTCTTTATATATTCTAGATAACAAGTCCATATCAGATATGTTATTTGAA